>NC_038254.2:54379702-54583720 GCF_000004515.6 Glycine max | reverse complement strand
TTTCCGATAGTGAGTACCGCCCCCGACAAAATTAAAGATGGTATTATTTTTATATATAATTTTCAATGATGAGTGTTAACAGGTTGACAAGTGCACTAAATGTCCAAGTAGTAAAACTCAGAAATTCGAGTATCGAATTTTACAGGAATTTTATTTTGTATTTTTATTGTATAATTTTTAATTTGTAAGAGAAGAGGTTAATAGTGGTATGAATAAGTAAAAAAACAGTAAATAATAACAGATAGTTATAGCGAAAAAATAATGGAGAGCAAAATAGTTGATTAGAGAATTCAATAGAATAAGGATGTTAGGACCTAGCATGCCTTGTTTACCTATGATGTATGATTTTTGGATGTCACTAATGCATGCATATTTTTTTTATAGTGCTTCTTAGAAAGTGAGTTTTGAGCCTAACTTAACCTCAAAACTAGTTCTAGGAGTAAGAGTTGTCCCTCACTTATATATTTTAATGTGAGATTACTTTTAACCGATGTGAGACTTGGATTATTTTCAACCGTGCTTGTTTGCATGCTTAGCACGTGCGGTGTGTTGAGTGCACCTTGGACTAGGCCAGAGACTAAATCCTCAACTTTTCTTCGTAATTTTTGTAGTTTTTTTTTGCTTTTAATCCTTTCAATTTTTATATTTGTAAGTCATAATTGGAGAAACATCAATTTCTAACAATTAAACATGAATAACTATTAAATAATTATTTTTAAAAGTATTTTTACTTTATTTTTTATTATCAAAATCAACATTTATTTAACCGTTATCAATGAAACTCGTGCCAGTCACCTACAGGAAAGTTTATGATTTTAATTATTTTTCAGTAATTAAGGCTGAGAGGATTAAATAAAGTATTCTTCTTATTGCCTCCAATAAAATATTCTTCTAATTTTTCTTGTAAAAGTAAACTCTTAATTTGACCATGAAGTTCCTATTAATTATCTGAGAAAGATGTTTGCCGAACCCTGGAGATAAGAGAAAGAAAAAAAGCATATCATATAATATGACGTGATAAAAAAAGAGATGAAGAATGTCTAATGAACAATAATATGAAATATTATTCCCCAAAACCTCCTGCTATTATATTCAGAAGCTTAAATTGGCAGCATGTGATACTTGTAACAACACTTGGATGCCAAAAAGAGATAAGGATACTTGTAAGAACAACACTTTGGCCACAATGGTATTTAAATAGAGTTACTGAGGAAGAGAGGGAGTGCGATAACAACAATGAGATAAAAGTTTATTTTTTATTTTAAAAAGTTAAAATTGAAATAATTTGAACTGTTGAATAATTGATTAAGATAAACTCACTCTATTTTCTAAATAAAACAATCTCACTTTAGATGGTCCTAATCCGAAACAGTGGTAGCATTATATTATTCACATCCGTATTTTAAAACAATCTGTTTACTGTCTTGATCTTTTAGAGGAATTAACGTTTTATTCAGTCTAAATTAAAGAGAAGTCATGTGCAAGAAATATGGTCCAAAGAACATTATAACGAGGAACACATGAATAGATATTTAGTTAATATTTGAATACTTGGATGTTTTATATATATAAAGTTTCATAACTTAACCTTATTATTTAAAAATATAAAATATTTAAATAAAAATAGAAAGCATAACAAGAACTTGAAAATAGCTCTAAATTAGTTAACCTCATGCAAAAACAAAACAAATAGAGTTTTTTTTTAAAAAAAACAAATAGAGTTTTTTTTTTAAAAAAAACAAATATAAAATTATCTTATTTAATTAAAGAAAAATAGCATAAATGTTTTTAAGATTTCTTTTATTTTTTTTTAATTTAAATTTTTGCTTTTACACTGATTTTATTTTATCCTCTAATTCAAACAAAAGGTAAAAGACTAGATACCAGCGTGCAAACTATTTTCTTTACAAAGAAACTATAGAGTAGATAAACATTACCTATTTTACCGAACTTAGTTACATTATGTTATGCAAGTCATACTTATTAATTAATTATTAATAACAATAATTAATGGTTTTAATAATCTATTGACTTAGTACACCTATTTTTGATAACTTAGATACATTCTGTATGTTTGTGCAAGTAATGGTTATAAATTAGTTATTAAATATCATAATTAATGATACATTAATAGTTTATAGACATAGTCCATCTAACTCGATGGAGGTCAATGCTGAAATTTAACTATGACTATATACATATGAATATGAATAGAGATTAAGTCAAGAATAATGCTTTGTAAAGTTACATCACATAATAAGTCTTTTTATATATTGAATTTCAACTATCTAGCCATTAAATTAAAAGTTCATGTTGAATAAATTAAGTCTACAAATTTTTATAGAGTTTTAAAATTGTGCTTATCGTTGAATTTCGTGTTGAATTTCAACTATCTAGCCAAGAGTTAATTGTGCTTATCGTCGATATAATTGTCGTTGGTGTGCAATTTTGTTGTTTTTCATTTCAATTGTTCACATCTAATCATTTTAATTTTTAGTTGTTAATTAAAATTAGGTCTAGTTCCTCCGTTATGTTTAATGTTTTGGCTAAGTAGATTATATATGTACCTCAATCCTTTGGTGAATTGATGTACGATGGCTAGAATGGATATGGTTTGGGTACAACATATATAAATTTTACCATCGATCCCTAGCTTCATTTTTATTAGGAGTTTAAAGTCCTACGGATTGGAGTAAAAATAGATTAAGTGTGTTATACATGATGGATTCATCAAGGAATTGCGGGTGATCAAGTTATTTAATATACATTTTATTTTCAATATTTGATTTAGTCATTTGCCACGCTAAAATGTGTAATTTAATTATAGTTTATTTAAAACAATAGATGACACTTTTTAATTTGAATATTATCTGTACTTATTAATTGAAGTAGTATTTTATTACCATTTCTGACTGTTATTAGATTGATACATAGCAGTCTCTATATAAGCTTGAGCAAAAGTGGAAAAAAATCTTATTTTTTTTCTTTTCATTCTATTCTAATATTTCTTTTTCCTTTATTTTTGACAAATGTTTTTAAAAAGTCATTTCTCATGCCTCTGCGAGTATGCTAGCTATGTTGACCTTGAGGAGAAATTGGATGAAAATTACTTATTTTGTCCAACAGCCTAAAGAATTTCTTGGTCTTGATTCGTCTCTCTCTCTATATATTTATATGCTAATATTTTATATTGTATGTTTTTTATGCATCTTCATAAAAGAGACAAGCGATTTTATACATTCTATTAAAGGAAAAAATGTACATAAGTTCCAGACAATTTTGCAAGAAGGAAAAATATACATGATTGATCGAGAATTTTGTGTTGTCAAATAATATAGACAAATTTAGGGGAGTCACAACGTAAGTCACGATGGAACAATAAAATAAAATTATCAGATAAATAAACTAATAAATAAATTGTTTTTCAAAAATAAAAAACTTGGGACAGTTGTCACCAATGTTTATTTAAGAAAAATATCAGAAAAATAAAAAAGAATAAGGAATGATCTATTATTGGAGAAAAAAGATTAGTCGTTTACGCGTAGGAAAGATGTTAGCACCCCACATGTCTATCATGAAAATGACAGTCTTTAATCGAGTGCGCTTAAAAAATAAAGTGACTTTTAAATTTTAATTATTTATCTTCCCTTGAAAACATGAGTTATATTTTGTTATATTTTCTTTTATTTAGAAAGGGAAATCAAATTTTTATTTTTAGAAACAAAAGAGATTTGATTTGATTTTTAGATTTTTTTTTTTGATTGACAAGTAATTTGCCCTCGCTCCTACGTATGTAATGAGGAAATAAGACTTATGCAGTTCTTTATAGAAAAAGAGGTTGCATGTTGAGTTGATTTTATTTTATTTTATTTTGAAAGATTTTGGTTTTGTTGTAAACTCTTTGAAGTCAAGCAAGTCGGAGACCCAACATGATATTTACAAAATTTACTCACTTTATTGAAACACTGCCAATTAAGCAAGTCAAAGACCCCGTATGAAGTACATGGAAATTAAAAAGAGAATTGAGTGATAATTTATTTGAGAATGTTACCTTTTTGAAAAAGACTTTAGTTTTGTGATAAACTTTATGAACTCAAGCAAGTCGGAGATCTAACATGTCATTCACAAAATTTTCTCACACTTTATTGAAACACCACAAAGAAAGTTGGAGACCCAACATGGAGAGCACATAGTGTAAGTGTGTACTAAAAAAATGCTAATGCGAAATTGCAAAAATAAATAAATAATTGACATAGTACTACCAAATCAGATAAATAGAATGGAAATGGAAAGAGATAGAATAGAAGTGAAGAATACACTTAGTAATTAAAGATGTAGGATTGAAACATGGGAAAAATAAGATGGGTAACAAGATATTTACAATACAATATTAATTAATTGGCGTGATGTGATTGATCTTTTTGTCTTTCTCGGGATCCGCACTGCTATGTGCATTAGTTTTCAGACTTTCTTTCTTTCCTTTTTTATGTAGATTGACATCCTCTTTTTGTTGTGATGGACTCTATTTGAAAACCCAATAGGTCACACAAACAATTTTTACCTTTTCTTTCTTTTTTTTCCTATTTTTTCTCATTCATTTTTTTTCTTTTCTTTTCTTCTCTTCTTTATTATTATTTTTTATACCTTTTCTTTAATTTTTCTTTTCTTTCTTTTTTTTTCTTTTGTAGCAAGAAAAAATTAGGGTCTGACAGTCATCCCTTTTTATTTATCTTTTATTAAAAGTAAAAGATAAGTAAAGACAAAAATACTAATTTTGTTCGGATTATTCTTCGATTGATCACAACATGAGAATGAAGAATCTTTGTAAAAAAAAGAATTTGATGTACCAACTAAATAAAAACCTTTGAGTTCAATGACAAGATAAGGAAACGAGTCTCATGAAACAAAAAGCATAGGGTTCTGAGTTTTATGAAAACACAAAGCAGAGGATGTTGATTCTTATGAAAACATAAAGACAAAGGACGTTAAGTCCTATGAAACATAAAGACAAAGGACGTTGAGTCTTATGAAAACATAAAGACAGAGAACGTTAAGTCCTATAAAATTTAATGACAAGGATGTTGAATCCGATGAAAACATAAAGACAAAGGACATTGAGTCTTATTAAAACACAAAGACAAAGGACGTTGAGTCTTATGAAAACATAAAGACATAGAACGTTGAGTCCTATAAAACTTAAAGATGAGGACATTGAATCCGATGAAAACATAAAGACAAAAGACGTTGAGTCTTATGAAAACACAGACAAAGGACGTTGAGTCCAAGGAAACATAAAGACAGAGGACGTTGAGTCCTATGAAAACATAAACACAGAGGACGTTGAGTTTTCATGAAAACATAAAGACATGCCGATGACGTTGAGTCTAAGGAAACAAAAATTAAAGGTGGAGGACGTTGAGTCCTGTGAAACATAAAGTTCAGGACGTTGGGTCCTATGAAAGTAAAAGACAAAGGATGTTGAGTCTTGTGAAACATAAAGACTAGCACGTTGAATCCTATGAAACTAAAAAGCAAAAGACATTGAGTCTTGTGAAATATAAAGACGAAGACGTTGAGTCCTATGAAACAAAAAAACAAAGGACATTGAGTCCTATGAAACATGCCAATAGGTACTAGTACTCAAGGACTCAACCTTATAAGAAAATATGAGGTTGACTTTTTAAGAGGGCTACTCTTTAAGAGGTTGACTTTTTTGTACTAATTTTCATTATAAAACTTAATACTTTAATAATATTATTTTCTAATAATTATTAAAAAGTAACAATATGTGCAATGATGTATTATTATATAGATTAATAACACTTAAATATATAAAACATTTAAATAAAAATAAAAATAACTTAAAGTAGATTCAATGCCTTTAGTAAGGGTATTTTACTTGGAGGGCATATGTTTTTATGTTTTTTTAATTATTTATTGGATTCACTTCTATATAACTCGATCTGTATCAGACTTTTTGAAGCTGGTAACTTGCATTCCTTATGCCTTAATCCAATTTATTCTCATTTAATAAAATTTTCTTTACCTATAATAAAGAAAAAAGAGACTCGCGTATATATGGAAAACAAAAGTGGCCAAAGTATGCATGGGGACAGTCAGATATTTTTTTTTGGATGTATATCCACATGTTCAGTTCTTGGGATGTAATCTTGCTGGGTCTTGTACCAATTCTCTTCTTTCCCCAGAATATTTTTTCAAAATTAAGATTCAAATGAGGGACCTCTCACTACACATTTTTATCCTACCCATTAGTGGCCACTAGACCAAGTGGCCAGCCCTTGGGTGGACATTGGATATTATAACATTTGACTTTTAATTTAACACATTAAAATAATTCATTGTTCACAACCATATTTTTTATAACAATCTCTGTGCCACTGATCTAGACACTACTTATACAAGAATTAATGAATTTCCTTTTTATTTATTTTTTGGTATAAAGTATATAACAAGTTGGATCAAAGCACTATAGCGAAAAGTAACATGAGCGTTTGATTATGTATTTTAATATATTAGGATTGTGCTATTCATTCCCATGTTTTAATTAGTTTGTATGCAATTTTATCCTTCTTAATTATAATTTTTCATATTTAATTTTTAGGCCAATATTAATATCTAGTCTCTTAACCTATTTTTTTGTTTAGTTTGATTTTTTATCTTTTATAAAGTTTACTTTAGTCCTTTATCTTCTATATTTAATTCAAAATAATCCTTTCCTTCACTTAAAATTGACTCTGTTAGAAATATAAAAATATAAACAGCTAAATTAAAAATGCTACAAAATGTATATTGTCTAGGTTCTTTGTTTCTTCCTCCTCCAGAACCAAACCAACGTGCTTCTCCACAACCATGGCATCCATCATTTGCCTCAACTTCCCAATCCTAATGTCACACCCTTCCTCTAATTCCCTTAACACATTTGTCACATTTTTCCTCTTCCTTCGATCCTCACACTTTACCTTGTGATCTTTGCAAACATCGTTGCCACTGCAAACATTGTCATCACGAATGTCACTACCTTCACCCATAGTTTCACCCTTTTTGTTCTCAAACCTTCAAAATCTTCATTCTGATCTTCTTCATGATGCTTCCACCCATAGGTGTGAACATTGCCACCTCTACCTATGTGTAGTTATCATGAACATTGTCAAGCAAGATTTTCACATACAAAATCATTCTCTCTTTGATCTTGTTCGCGTTGCCTCAATTTTTTATTTGAACTCGCATCATAGAAAATAATTGAATTAAATGTGTGAGAGTTAGAGAAGAAGAGTCCATATTAATTAAGATTTGAGTTTCAAAATTGGGAAAAAGAGAATTAGGGTTTGAGATTTTCAATTTGAGTATTTTTCATTTTGTGACGGCTAAAAAGTTGTGAGTGTCTAAATATTATTAATGCTGCTATTTTTAAACTAACAAAAGGAGCATTTTGAATCAGTTTCAAAAGATAAAACACTAATATAAACTTTCTAAGAGATAAAGGATAAAAATGAACCAAAAAATAAGATAAGGAACCAAATAAGTTATTTGTCCTAATTTTCATTATAAAACTTAAGACTTTAATAATATTTTTTTGCTAATAATTATTAAAAATGTAACAATATGTGCAATGATGTATTATTATATAGATTAATAAAACTTAAAATATATAAAATATTGAGATAAGATTAAAAATAACTTCAAATAGAATTACACTACTAACCTTTATCGGAACGAAAAGAAGGAAAAAATTCAAATTAAAGATTGACTTTCATAATTAAATAAAAGAAAAATAACTTTAAGGAATAAACCGTTTAAGATTTGCTCTCAATAATTATATAAATCCAATTTTTATTTTGTTTCTCATTTTATTATATTCTCTAGTTAAAACAAAAGGAGAAAACTACCCATCAACCATGGGTTTCATTAATTTATACCCCAAAAGAGATTGCACCAAGATTATTGATAACTGTGAAATTTGAGTTTGATTGATAGTCAATTTTGATTAAAAATGATTAAAATTCTTTTATTTTAGATTTTAATATTATTTTAATTTTTGACCAACAGAATTCAAAAAAAAAAATTGCAAGTACTTTTAAGAAAAAAATTGATGCAATAACTTGAAGAAAAAGTTGAAGATTGGGCAAGCACAAGATTAACGCAAAGGAGACCCACAAAGAAGTCCAAGGCATGTTTAATGCGAATCTTGCATTAAGCGCATGATCACCGCCATACTCGTTAAGCCCAAAAGGTCTGCTTAATGTAAGTTCACGTGAATTTTAAGACACATCAAGACTTATAACTCTCTAATAAATACATTATAAACCTGAGTATCTCAAATAAGAAAAACCCTCTTTCTACATCCATTATTCCCTTCTCCTTCTCTATCCATCCATCTTCTTCTTTTATCCCCCATCAACCATGTCTCAAGGCAATCAATGGCTAAACTCCCATTGTTGCAATTGGGAGCCTAGCAGCCAAATGCTCTTGTAATATAATCTTTCCTTACCATTTATTTAATGCAATGCCAATTTCTATTATCTCTTTTTTGTTCTTTATTATATTGTATGATCTGATTATCCATGCATTTGTTTAGAGATTATACATTGAGAAATAGTAATGTCTAAAGAATTGGAAAATGACATCTAAATAACTCATTGTTAGGGATAAAGTGATGTTATTTTGTCTATGCATACATCTTCATATTTCATGCAATTTAATGTTTTATCTCTGCAAAGAAATTTGGGAGAGAGAATACATAAACTGAGCTCTTCATCATGAGGGATCAGAGTTGAGTGTTTTAGTAAATGTGAATGGAAATTAAAATAACATTAAATAGAGAAACATTTTAACATTGCATCAAGGATAGTTGGGCATGCTAGACCCCAACATATTTAAATTCTGAAGTTATCAAGTGCATTCAATCTTGTTTATTTTCTTGTTCTTGCCTTTTAATTACAATTTTTTGTTTCTTCTCCCTATTACAATTTCTTATCTCTTGCTTACAAATTAGGTATATATTAACTAAAGTACAAACAAAATCTTTGTAAATTCGACATTCGAACTTTCGTTTTAATTTTACTACTTGTGACAATTTGGTGTATTTGTCAATAAGTTAACAATTATTATTATCTAATGCGACTTCATGCATATTGGACCGCACTTTTGTTTTTATATATGCGTGAGTCTCTTTGTAATAAGCTTTACACACACATATCTTGGAAATTACTACACCTCCCGTTTGAATTCCATGATTCCACCTAAATACAACATGCTCTTAGCTCTTCGTTTACTATTATTATGTGTTCATGTGGTAATAGTCTTTGCAGCAAGCTCTAATGTACGATACTATATAATTCCCACTTTGTCCATCGTTAATTCCCTATAGTTCTTGTATATATAGTTTTCAGGATTACTTTTATTAATTAATTGAACTAATTGATTTCTTGCATATATAGGGGCCTAGACAACAATCACAGGACTGGTTAAACCATGGTGGAGATTTGTTCAACAGAAGATATGCTTCCAAATTAAGAGCATAAGATCAGCCCCAGAACAGCACCCAAGCTACGCTTGAAGTGGAAATTCTATGCAGGGAAAGATATCACTGCAACGCCAGCCATATATGGTGGTGCCCTTTATTTTCCAAGCTGGAATGGTTACATCTACGCAGTTAAAGAAGCCGATGGATCACTTATTTGGATGAAGAACTTGCTGATGTTGACAGGTCTGAATGCAACTGATGGTGTTGTTCCGAATGTAAATTCGACAGTGTCAAGGTCGACTCCCACAGTTGCTGGGGATTTACTGATATTTGGAACGTATAGTCCTGCTGCTATTATTGCTCTCAAAATAAAAACTGGTGAGCTTGTGTGGAAAATCACTTTGGATGACCATCCTGAAGCACTCATCACCATGTCTGGAACATATTACAACGGGTCAGTACTACATGCACATCTTAGGAATCATTTTGTCTTTTTTTTTAAAAATTCAGTTACAAATTAACCTATCATTAAAATTCAGTTACAAACTGGTGATCTTCAAGGACTACTTTGATTTTTTTTATTAATTCCAGGGACTTATATATTTAACCTATCATTAAAATTTCAGAGATTAAATTGATGATTCATTTAATAATAAGTATGATGAATGACCATTTCAAAATGGTCAGGCATCTTTTCAGTAATCTTAAATTTTGACATTTGCAATATTAAGATTTAGTTCTGTTATCCATATGTTTAATTTGATCTTTCTGCCTCTGCTGAATTATGTTCAACTCTCCACAGAGGATACTATGTTGGAATATCTTCACTGGAAGCACTTGTACCCATTGAGCGATGCTGCACATTCCGTGGAAAGCTTTGTAAAACTTAATGCTCGATCTGGTGTCATAATGTGGAGGACCTAGATGTTGCCAGATAACAACAATAGGAGAGGAGAATATGCAGGAGCTGCTATTTGGGGAAGCAGCCCTTCCATTGATGTTAAAAGAAACCATGTCTATATTGGAACAGGGAACCTCTATTCTGCCCCATTACACATACGTCAGTGTCGAGAGAGACAAAATAATCGAACTGAACCTACTCAACCAGATGAGTGTATTGAGCCAGACAACCACTCCAATTCGATATTAGCCCTTGATTTGGATTCGGGGAAGATCAGATGGTACCGCCAGTGTGGAGGCTTCGATATATTTTTCTTAGCATGTATAAATGCTTCAGCTCCTAATTGTCCACCCCGAGGTCTTTGGCAAGATGCTGATTTTGGGGAGGCACCAATGATGTTGACCATATATATAAATCGAACCAAGAAAGATGTTGTTGTTGCGGTTCAGAAAAGTGGCTATGCATGGGCTTTAGATCGCAACAACGGCAACCTCATGTGGTTTACGGTAAAAGATAATTTATAGTATAATAGTTTTGTTTCCCCTCCTTTCAGTGAACAACTTGTGGTTATTCTTTAAGTTATCATTTATTCATATTTCCACTATTCTTAGTTCTAACTGTAAAAAGCTTTCGTACTGTGTACAGTAATGATCGATTTCAATCAGAAATTCAGAAGATGATCTGACACATAAATTAAGTTTAATTTGTAATTCGATATGATTTTCATAATAAAATTATTATGCTGTAAATTTAGCAAAATTTAGAGGAACCAAATCTATTGAATTAAAATTAGATGAGAATTTGTCTTTCCAAATCATTTCTTCTGCGCTATTGGCAAACCAATTAAACCTTCAATTATTTTTGGATATCTCAACAATCTAAACATCTATCATTTGTCTTCTACAAAACATTTTTTGTTAAACTTTACTTTCATACACACACACATATATATATATATATATGTGTGTGTGTGTGTGTTTTTGTGAACTGATTTTTTTTTCTGGCAGCCTGCTGGGCCAGGAGGTATAACAGGAGGTGGAACATGGGGTGCAGCAACAGATGAAAGAAGGGTTTACACCAACATTGCCAATTCCGAGGCCAAAAATTTCACTCTTGCACCGTCAAACATGACTACAACCGCTGGTGGGTGGGTGGCAATGAATGCCAGTAATGGTAGAGTTTTATGGTCGACGGCTAACCCTACTAATGGCCCTGTTAGTGTTGCAAATGAAGTTGTCATTGCTGGATCTACGGATAGAATGGGATCCATTTATGCTTTTGATGCCAATAATGGGAAAATTTTATGGACCTATAAAACTGGTGCCACTGTTTATGGAGGCATGTCAATCAACAATGGATGCATATACGTGGGTCATGGTTACAATGTTTTCGTGTCGTCTCTCATCAACAACTTTACGGGTGGAGCCTCACTCTTTGCCTTTTACACTGTTAAGAATTTACGTGGTTAATATGCGTGTTTGTGTTAGTTATGTTCTAAAAAATATTTATATTTCTTTTGACTTTTGGATAAGCTTTTGAAAAAGAACAGTTCTCAAAATTATGTGATCAATTATCAAACACATATTAAATATAAAAAATGGAGCAATAAATTAAACAGAAACTATTATTCTGGTATGTATTTCCTTTCTGGGTTTCTCTCTATCTTTAGCAGAACTTCAAACATTTATTTAAAAATTATCATTTTATTAAAAAAAAATTATAAGCAACATACTTTATTAATCACATAACTTAGATTGTGCACAAGTTATGCCTAACTCAAGTGTCCATTAAAAATATCACACCAAACCCCACACCAGAAAGATAATCACAAGGAATAGACGCCATCCCCTACAAGGTTTAACTCCACCACAAGCAGTCTACGTCCACGTATTCCATATTTAAAGAAAACTTACTACATCGAAGTTGAAATACAAAATCGCATACCACATGGTCGGTACCCCACATTTGCCACTACTATCCTCAAATGCCTAGCTAAAGCATTCATCCCACAGAAAAATCCTTTTCCATTGCATGATATTTGACTAAATAACCACTTGTTTAATTACAACCGGTTGAATGAAAGCACACATCCCAGCCAACATGAGTAATACACCCTAAAAGATGTTTTCCAAATCACACCTTAAATTATTTATACAACTTAGTATCATATCCACATCTTATTACATGCATAATCATTAAATATTCGATAGAATTAATGCGAAAGACCTAATTTTAGTTAACAACAGAAAAACCAAAAAGATTAGAAGTGAACATTTAAAATTAAAAAGATCAAAATTGCAGACAAACTACAAACATTTTATTGATAAGCACACTTAAGTATTAAAACATTAACTTAAAAAATCACTTGTTCTTCTTTTATTTGCGTCATTGAGCTTGCATTTGACTTCTTGTTACTTAAACCAAAAAAAATCATTAATTCCTGTAAAAGACTTAACATGTTTCAGAAATTGTTTTAAAATATGGATTTGAATATGACAGAGCACATGAATAATTTGGCAACAGATTTGTTGCAGATAGTTTAAATAGTATTTTTGAGTTTAAGATGAGGATATGCAATTATATTAAAAATTCAGAAAAAGAACTTTTCACTCATATAAGAGTCTGACTTGACTAGGATTATCTCCCATGGAGAATACATGTGATTTCTTAAAAAATTCTGGATGTGAATAATGCTATAGCACTATTTCAATGCACGTGTTAAAGCCCAGTCAGATATTTTAATATCATGCTGTCCCCATGCATACATAATAGGCCATTCTATTTTCCATATATACGTGAATCTCTTTGAAATAAGTTCTTCAAAGTAACATATATATTGGGAATTGCCACACCAGCTGCAGGTCCAATGCTGCCACTGTCTAAATACAACATGCAGTTAGCTCTATCTATGATGTTATTTTGTGATCATGCCGTAGTAATCTTTGCCACAAGTTCTGATGTACGATACTAGTTCTCACTCTATTAATTTTCCTATAGCCTTTTTGTAGTTTGCATATATAGTTTTAAGGATTTACTCTATGAATTAAATTGACCTAATTGGTTCCAATTGGTTTCTTGCTTGCAGGGGCATAGACAACATTCACAAGACTGGTTAAACCATGGGGGAGATTTGTTCAACCAAAGATATGCTCACAAAGAGAATACGATCAGCCCCAAAACAGCACCGAACCTACATTTGAATGTCAAAGTTATAAGGCAAAGTTTATATTATTGTTAGTAAGCATAAGGAATGTCTATGGATAAATTACAAAATGCACATAACGGACCATCCGGCAAATACAAAGACTAAAAAACGGGACAGTAAGTCCACGAACACTACCATAAACATGTTCACCCAAAATCAATGTGATAGTATACAGACCAATAAAACATGCAAACAAAAATGAAGCATGCAGCACCAAATCGTTAATTGAAAAATAGCTCCTCACATGACAGTGATACACTGTATCCATGCATCCTTAGGAGTTAAAATGCCGTGGAGACTGTGTGATGTTGAGCTTCAACCATATTGGTTGTTTTTGCCCACGATTTTTTCTCCACATGGTTCAAAAATTATTGACTACTCATTCCTGCTATAACCGAGAAAATTAAGGACATGAAGACCCTGCCAAAAGATAAGTTCCACCTGAATATAAAATCCAAATACATACATGCATATATATATATATATATATATACCCACTTCCCACCCTCCAAGGTAACCAAATCCCAAATGGTACTTAGGTGTCCAAGAGTGAAATCCACTAGTCGAGAACACCACAATTCCCCCTTTAACAAATTATGTGTACAGAATATTTCATTAACACACCTTAGCTCAAACAATGCAATCATGAAAGTGTAAGCAATTAGGTCCATGAAAACACAACATAAGGCAACAACTTAGGTCCATATAACAATCCTAATAGATGACACAGTAAATTTATGTTTTTCCCTGGCACACAATATTTATTTCCCTCACTTTTATAAAATTTCTCTTTTTTATTATCATTCTACTTATGGTCAAACTTGATTTTAGTTCCAATAGTTCTAAATTGATCAATTTGGTTCCTAAGTGATAACTGCTAAATAATAGTGAATTAATAGTGGAAAATCGGTCTAAAATTAACTTAGAATTAATTATTTAATAGTTATTTATGCTTCAATTTGGAAAGATTTAATTAATTTCAAATTTTGATTGCAGATATAAAAATTGGAGGTGTAACAAGTAAAAAGGACAAAAAAATTGAATAAAAGAATAAAATTTGAAGAAGGTCCAGTCCAATACGCGCGCTGAGCGCGCGTCACGGGCTAAGCGGGTCAGGAAGTACACGCGCTAAGCGCGGGGTGTCGCGCTAAGCGCGCCTACAAAGGTGCAAAGTCCACTTCAGCAGCTATAAATAGAGAGTCACGACACCACCACAGAACCCCCTCTCCTAGGGATTTCATTTACTCCCTTTCTTTCTTACACCCCTCCTCTCATTGTAAAGCCCTCATGACTATGAGTGGCTAAACACCCTAACTAGGGCCTGGCAGGCCTAAAAAGCCAATGATGTATGGAGCATTTCAAGAGTTATCAATAAAAAGAGGAATTCCCTCAAGGTTCTTTTATTTATTTATCGTTCTTTCTTTTTACATCCTGTATTTTGGAACTTGCTTTCTGTTAGGGTTTAGTCCACTCGGGAAAGGGTAAAGCCTAATTAGGGGTAAGGAATGAATACTTGAATCTGTTTTAAGGGTTAGATCACTCGGGAGAGGGTAACGCTTAATAGAACACTAAAAGGAAGAAATTATCGGGTTATCTTTTAGAGAGTTTTCCTTCCAAGTTCTTTTATCTGCTTTTCTTTCTTAATTATTCTGCATCTCAGACTTTATTTTTTGTTAGTCTTTAGGCCACTCGGGAGAGGGTAGAGCCTAATTAGGGATAAGGAATGAATGCGTGAATCGGTTTTAAGGGTTAGACCACTCGGGAGAGGGTAACACTTAATAGAACAATAAAAGAAAGAAATCATTGGGTTAACATGACTTAATGCCCCAATGTCCATGCTTTAGCAAACATCTAGAATGTAATCCTAATGCATCTTAGTTATTGAGTCTTCGCAAAAGACATTTGGAAGATAGGTAATTAAGGTAGGCTTGTCATCGTGAGGCATCAGGGATGGATAGATGTGGGGCAGAACTAGTTCACTGGTATTGATAACACAAATTCTGAATCCATATATCTAGACTAATTAGACTGGTCAAGTTTTAGTGATTTTAATATATAGATTTTATTCCTTGTTTTTCTATTGTTGTTTTTTAGAAGTGGTTATTCCTTATTTTACTGTTGGGTTTTATTTTTAAATATCTTTTCTTTTCTTTTATCTTTTAATTTTATCTTTAAATATCTTATCTTTTTTTACGTTATCTTCTATCTTTCTTTATCTTTTATTTTAAATTCTTTTTTCTTGCTTTTAAATTGAGTTTGCATTCATCTAAGTACAAACAAAGTCCATGTGGATCCGACACTCGGACTTCCGAGAACTTTATTACTTGTGACGATTTGGTACACTTGCCAACAAGTTAACACTAAGTGTATTTAGTCCTTGAACATTTACGATTAAGGGATCAAATAGAGACTAAATCCGCCTATTTGTTTAAAATTTAAAGTAAAGAGATCAAATACAGAGACTAAAATCATGGGACCTCCCAAAGTTGTAAAAAAATTTGAAATAAAGAGAGTTCTTCTCTTGCACTTGTTTTCCAAAATTAATTTAGAGGAAGCCATGTAAAAGACCCAAACTTTAGCATTGCTATTTCTTGGAAATTTGCAGCACAACTTGCATAAATATCTTTAGAGATAATGGCATAAAGTTAGGCTTAAATATATCTCTAATTCATATGTAATATACTGCTGTTTTTTTAAATTTTGGTTCCTATAAAAATAATTTATTTTAAAATGATCCTTCTATTTTTTTTAAAAAAATTTTGGTCGTTGTTATTTTATTTCATTCCTTATGATGTACTTTTTTGTGTGTGCTTGTCATATGTGAATAATTTGCTTTTAGTTCCTACTTTTTTTTTCAAAGGGATTAAATTATAAAAACTAAAAAAATAACAAAAAGAAAAAAATAAATATAAAATTTTTCAAGAACTATTTTTAGGAAAAAAATTACAAGGACCAAATTAAAATTGAAAAAAAATGGTATATTATATATATAGGAAAAAAAAACATATTTAAACTCATAGTTGTTATTTTTCTCATTGTCCTTGAATGAAAATGCACAAAGAAATGGTTGTAAACCATGAAGTACAACCAACTCTTGGGAAGACTTTGGGGGTTTTGACCAAAAGGGAATAATTTCATTTGGAATTTATCAAATGAGGATATTTTTTGAATTAATTCCCAAATCGAGATAAATAGTGAAGCCATAAAAAATCTGACTTTAATTTTTTTATTTATTTATATAAAGTCATAAATTTTTCTTGACTTCAAAGTCATTGGATTTTAATTATTCAATATTTTAAAGACTTTATTTTTTTTTAATTTTTTAATATTATTTTAATTAGTTTTCACATTAATCATTAAGTAAAATAATAATTTCGTATAGTACTATTAATTAATTTTATTAATATAATTATTTTAATATAAACAAAAAAAATAATTTAGTAATTAAAGTAATTCTTAAAATGAAAATAGCATAATACATTAATATAACCTCAACATTACAAATTAAACACAAACATAAAATTAAAAAGTAGACACAATATTAGGGATCAACTTGCTTGTATGAACAATGACTACGATTATGGTTTTCAATTCTACATAATGAATATTTCTTAGACTTATTTGAAATTGATCCATCAATCTCATTATGTATACGACTATTGATTTGTCTTTCTGATGTGTCTTGTCGCTTTGAAAGATCAAACATAAAATATGAACCCTAATAGTGAGACCATTTTTTCATCACTTCCAAGGAAATGTAACTAATGCTAATAAACTTTGTAAATATTTTTCAATTTGTATATATGATCAACAAAGTCATCACATTCTAAATTATAAGAAGCAAATATTATAATTGCGTGCGAGTAAAGAATTCAAAATGCCTGAAATTTCCCACAATCACACCACTATTTTTTCTAATTTACAAAACAAATAAAATCCTTAACATTAGTAACAACTATATATAAAATGTTAAATAAAATAATATTTAAATCAAAATAACATTAGAGTCGTTTAAAATTAATTTAAAAATTAAAAAGAATTATGAATATGAAGTCTTTGAAAAATTTATAAATTTATATAAATAATTAAAAAAATTAAAATGGTTGAACTTTTTACGACTTCATTATTTAAAAAAGTCACAATTGTGAATTATTTTATGATTTCATACCCATAAGTTTTAAAAATTCCTATGACTTACCCCCATCTAGCAATTAATTAAAAATTACCTCCGTTTGTTAAGTTTTAAATGAAATTATTCCCTTTTGATCAAAACCCCGAAGACTTAGAGTATAAGTTTATGGCTAGGTACTTCTCCACATCCGAATGCCTCAAGGTTAGGAAGGAAATCAATAACTTGAAATTTTTTTCTTCAGCTTCTGTTTAGATAAATTTCTCTATAACTACTTATAGGAGAAATAAAAAGAAGCTAAAACGAATTGGATTCTCACATGTTATAACTGTTATAGAAGCCTTCTCATCTCACTTGTCTAAAAATTGAGGTGCATGTATAAGTATTTTGTAACCTATATATGGGCGAAACATAATTCATTTTTACTTCATATTTTCTTATCTTTTAAGAGCTAATGAAAAAGTTCATCTAAACATAGTCTAATCTAAAAGAAAAATAAGGATAAAAATTAAAGTTAAAAATTTCTCTTGCATATTTAATCTAGAAAAAGAAAAAATTACATTAAGGAATAAAATTTAAAAGAATTATCTGTACCATTTTATTGAATTCAATTTTCGTGTTATATATATATATATATATATGTATGTATATATGGGAGCACATATTAAGTGAGAGAAGTATCTTTTATGAGAGGTAAGACCATTCAATAGTTATCGTCGGATGAAAATAAATTTTTAAATTAAAATACTTATTTAATAATTGAATTCATTAATTTTTCATGTAGTCATCAAAATTTTAAAATATTTTAATTATGATTGTCATTATCATTATTGTTGTCATACCACCATTCAATCAATATTATGAGGTCAGTTCGTGAATTTAAAAAGCACAAAATTTTGATCTCGCCACCATGGGCACGGCAAAAGAATTTCAATTATTCGTTCTCATAGATAAATTTAGTATTGACCTTGATAAGTTAGGTGTCCCGACTATATAAATTATTAATATATTATTAATTATGGTAATTAATTGGGATGACTTCTTTGTAAAGAAAGTAATTCCTGTGTCAATGGGGATAATGTTTACTTTTTGTTTCAACAAAAGAATAGAATAAAATTAGGGAGGAAAGAAAAATTGAATTCAAGATATTGGAGACAAAATTTTAAATTCTTTGTTCTTAATTTAAAGTGATACTTCCTTTTTCTTCAGTTATATAAGAGAAAATTTTAATTAATTATTTTTTCTTTTTTTCTTTTCAATAACATAAGGTTAATGTGAAGCTACTTTCAATTTATTTTTCCATTCTTAAATAAATTTTTTACTTTTATTATTCTATTAATATATTACATGATACATTGTTTCATTCTTATTAATTACTATTAACTAAAATTTAGCGTGAAAGACTTAATTTAACAAAAAATAAATATGTGCAACTAAAACTAAAATGGAAAAAATTCCTTACAAACTGAAACAAGAATAAAGAGCACAATAGTAATGTATTAAAAAACATAATATACTTATATAAAAATAAATCAAACATTGACTAAAAAGCTATTCACTTGTTCCTCTTTATCGCATTTTCTTCCTCGTGCTGCTTTCATACGACTTCTATTTACTTTAGCCGCCAAAAATACACACAAAAACAAAAATAAACATTATTTACTATATAAGAGTCAAGATGGCACAACGATTAATTTCAAAATATGGATGCGAATACTGCATTAATTATTTTAAAGTGTTAAATTCAAAGTCAAATGTTTTAATTTTCGACTGTTCTCATGCATACTTATTAATGTCCTTATATATACTGATATATGCGAGTCTATTTGAAGCAAGTTTCTCAAACGTATATATCTCGGCTATTGCAACACCATCTCTCCAGATTCGATTCCATGCTGCCGATCGACTAAATACAGCATGAACTTAGCTCTTTATTCAGTGTTATTTTGTGTTCACGCAGTCTTTGCAGCAAGTTCTAATGTATGATACTAACTTCCACTCTTTATTGATGTTAATTACCTATAGGTCTTGTATATAAGTTTATGGATTACTCTCATGAATTAAAATTTGTCTAATTGGTTCCTATTGTTTTCCTTCTTTTAGGGGCATGGACACAAATCACAAGACTGGTTAAACCATGGTGGAGATCTGTTCAACAGAAGATATGCTTACAAAGAGCATAAGATCAGCCCAAAAACAGCACCGAACCTACGTTTGAAGTGGAAATTCAATGCAGGCAAAGACATCAGTGCAACACCAGCCATATATGATGGTACCCTTTATTTTCCAAGCTGGAACGGTAACATCTATGCAGTTAAAGAAGCTGATGGATCGCTTGTGTGGAAGCAGAACTTGCAGAATCTGACAGGTATAAATGCAACTGGCTATGTTACTACTGTAAATTGGACCGTGTCAAGGTCAACTCCCACAGTAGCAGGGGATAGACTGATAATTGGAGTCTACGGCCCTTGTATTCTTATTGCTGTCAAAAGAACAACTGGTGAGCTTGTGTGGAAGACCACTTTGGATAACCATCCTGCAGCAATCATCACCATGTCTGGAACATACTATAACAGGTTAGTACTACAATTGGAGTCCTTATTTTTTTATCACTTTTTTTCCTTATAGATTCTTTCTTTCTACTTCCCTTTGTCAACTAAACTAATTAATTGGGAAATGAGATCGTAGTAGACACCCCAATCCTATTTGACACCTAGTGAGAGAAGTATATTATAATAAGTGATATGATGCGAGAGAAAGATAAATAATGAATGTTAATAAATTGTTTGATATATAGAAGTATCTATATATATCATTCCCCATCTTTAAAAAACGGAAAGTGTTACTTGGTGAAATTCATACACGAAAGGCTTCCTACCTGCTGTTTTAATAATTACTTGCAAGCACTAGCATATGCACTAACCACAGATTCCTTATTCCTTGGCAAATTATTTGTGATCGGATCGATTCTTTAGCATTTTAAAATTTACTATGATTTGTTTTGATTAATAGTTAAAACTTTACGTAGACTATATATGCATCTTTTTAAAGGTTTTGTTTTAGATTAATTTAAAATAGGACTTAATTGATCACTAATGCAAATTGACATCAGTGATTAAGGATTTAATATGAACTCCAACCTTTTTTAAGGGTGCGAGTTCGAATCTCCCTAACCCTCAATTTATTTGGTAGGCCATTCTCCTTGGGAGAAGATTCTTCGGTGTCTAAAAGCTAGTTGAGTAGTTATGGAATTGCTTGCGGTTTGGGCACACATGAGCAAAATTTTTCTTTCTAGAATCCTGTTGACAGCCCCTACATGTCAATGGTGCCTTGCCTGGTAATATTGGGGATGTCTCCCCATTCTACCACTTTTAGTTATAAGAAAAACATAGGACATGATCAGAAGTTTAATGAATCGACCCCAGCAAAAAATAAATTGATAATTAATTAGAAGATTTTTTTTTTCTTTTGATAAATTTCACTTATTTTAATATTTTAAACAAATTAAGCATCTGGATGTAATTGCATTATACTGCTATTTAATAAACTAACAATATATGTCAATTTTCAATATACCAACGAAATTATTTGTTATCATGATCCATCACATATTTATAGCAATAGTTTAATTTCTATTACACAAAAATTATGCTAACAATTATTCCCTGCACTAAAATATTAATAGTTTAAAACTTATTTTGTTCAATCCATGCATCCCTATGCTTCTGATACTAGTGCATTACTTATGCTCAACTCTCCACAGACATTTGTATATCGGAATATCTTCAGTGGAATATTTTGCACCCTTTGAGCAATGCTGCACATTCCGTGGAAGTTTTGTAAAACTTAATGCCCGATCAGGTGCCATCTTGTGGAAGACTTTCATGTTACCAGATAACAATAACACGAGAGGAGAATATGCAGGAGCTTCCGTTTGGGGGAGCAGCCCTTCCATTGATGTTAAAAGAAACCATGTCTATATTGCAACTGGGAACCTCTATTCTGCCCCATTACGCATACGTCAGTGTCGAGAGAGACAAATTAATGGAACTGAGCCTACTCAACCAGACGCGTGTGTTGAACCAGAAAACCACTCTGATTCAATGTTAGCCCTTGATTTGGATTCTGGGAAAATCAAATGGTACCGCCAGTTAGGAGGCGTTGATATATGGCTCTTTGATTGTGTCGATCCTTCAACTCCTAATTGTCCTCCTCAAGGTATCAACCCAGATGCTGATTTTGCGGAGGCACCAATGATGTTGACCACATACGTAAATCGAACCAAGAAAGATATTGTTGTTGCAGGCCAGAAAAGTGGCATTGTATGGGCTTTAGATCGTAATAATGGCAACCTCGTCTGGTCTAAGGTAAAAGATAAGTTATAGTATAGTATTTTTCTATTTTCCCCCTTCAATGAATGATTGGTGGATATTTTTAGATTGACATTTATTCATATTTCCACAATTCTGGCTGTAAAAGCTTATGTATGTTGTAGAGTAATGATCTTGATTAAAAGATGAAACGACACATAAATTATGTTATAATGCGATGTATTCATTTTCTTGAACACATGAAGGATTGAATTCTGTAAGGTGGTTTTTAGTAGGTGGAGATATTGCCAATTGGAAAACCAAATGAGGTGTCTTCTTCATTTATTTATTTGTTTATTTTACTTTTTTCCAGCAAGCTGGGCCAGGAGGGGTAACAGGAGGTGCAACATGGGGTGCATCAACTGATGAAAGAAGGGTTTACACCAACATTGCCAATTCTGAGGCCAGAAATTTCACTCTTGCTCCTTCAAACATCACTACAACTGCTGGTGGGTGGGTGGCAATGAATGCTAGCAATGGTAGAGTTTTATGGTCAATAGCCAACCCCAGTAACAGCACTGCTCATGGCCCTGTTAGTGTTGCAAATGATGTTGTCTTCGCTGGATCCACGGATAGAAATGGATCCATATTTGCCATCGATGCCAAGAGTGGGAAAATTTTATGGTCCTATCAAACTGGAGCCAGTGTCTATGGAGGCATGTCAATTAGCAATGGGTGCATATATGTGGGTCATGGATATAGTGTTTGGGGACCTGATCTCTTTAACTTTTCCGGTGGAATCTGGCTCTTTGGCTTCTGTGTTGAGTTCTAAGAATTTATGTGGTTAATAAGCGTGTTTGTAATTGTTGTGTTTTAAAGAATAATTATTTTCATTAGCTTTTGTGATTGTTCAAAAACTTTTTGAAAAATGTTTTCAAAATTATGTGATTATCAAACACGTACAAATATAAATGGATCAATAAAACAGAAACTGTTATTCTGATATATTTTTTGCTTTCCGTGTTTCTCTTTATTTTTACTAGAATGTTAAACATGTATTCATTTTATAAATGAATAATAATTTAATATAATTACTGTGCCCAACATCTACAGTACAATACTCTTTTTCAAAAGAAAAACTATAGTGCAATATTCAATAATCAACAATCAACAATCAATAATATTAGCAAAGAAAAGCCCTACAAATTGCAACTTTTTACATGTGGCAAATTCAACCTTTTCAGAATTAGTTAGCTACTAATTAAAGGAAAAAAAAAATAGATCCAATGGATGAGTTAGTGTAAGATGTTTACTGACTGTGAATCGTTAGATGAAATTTTGATCCATCATTTACTCAAATCTCAAACCCATTTTTCTTTTTATTTTATTCTCTTCTCTCCCATCTTCCAGGTTTTAGAAAACCTTTGAAACCCTCCCCTCCTGTCACAGGCTTTGATGCCGTTTCCGGCCTAATGGAGCCGCAGTTTGGAACAGTAAACTGATAAAATTACTTCTCATCTTCTACTCTTCGTTTTTTGTTAAAAAAAAATTTCCGAAAAATCAACATTCATCCAATGGTCCCTATCTGGTCGCTAACTGTGAAAAACTTTCATCCTGATATTGCAGTTGTAGTTTTGCTTTATAAAAAAAAAGAGATTGTACTGTAGTTATGACCGATGACACTTAATGGACACATTAATCATACTAAATAGTTAATCATTTATAAATAAACTTTTTAATGTTTAAAATTCCGCTATATATATAGAGAAGCCCTTAAAGAAAAAAAAATGCACCAGGATAATAGTTTTATTAAAAAGGAATAAAAAAATAAAAATCTTTTAGATCACTTATAGGCATAACCGATCTAACCTTTAACTTTTGAGAACAATTCTTTTAAGGATCAATCTAAAAAGTTAATTTTTTATAACGGTTGTTTCTTATAACCAATCTAAAAGGTTAACATTTTAGATTGGTTATATAAACCACCAGATATAAAATGATATCTTCAGTAAGGGTATTTTATTTGGAGGGTATATGTTTTTATGTTTTTTTATTGATTTGATTCACTTCTATATAACTCGATCTGTATCAGACTTTTTGAAGCTGGTAACTTGCATTCCTTATGCCTTGATCCAATTTATTCTCATTTAATAAAATTTTCTTTACCTATAATAAAGGGAAAAAGAGACTCGCGTATATATGGAAAACAGAAGTGGCCAAAGTATGCATGGGAACAGTCAGATATTTTTTTTTGGATGTATACCCTTATGTTCCCTTCTTGGGAGGTAATCTTGCTGGGTCTTGTACCAATTCACTTCTTTCCCCTGAATATTTTTTCAAAATTAAGATTCAAACGAGGGACCTCTCACTATAGAGGTATACATTTTTATCCTACCCATTAGCTCTCTTGGTGACCACTAGACCAAGTGACCAGCCCTTGGGTGGACAGTTGGATATTATAACATTTGACTTTGAATTTAACACATTAAAATAATTCATTGTCCACATCCCATATTTTGATAACAATCTTTGTGCCACTGATCTAGACACTACTTATACAAGAATTAATGAATTTCCTTTTTATTTCTTTTTTGATATAAAGTATATAACAAGTTGGATGAAAGCACTATAGCGAAAAGTAACAAGAGTGTTTGATTATGTATTTTAATATATTAGGATTGTGCTACTCATTCCCATGTTTTAATTAGTTTATATGCAATTTCATCTTTCTTAATTTTAATTTTTCATATTTAATTTTTAGGCCAATATCTAGTCTCTTAACCTATATTTTGTTTAGTTTGTTTTTTTTATCTTTTACAAAATTTACTTTAGTCCTTTATCTTCTATATTTAATTCAAAATAATCATTTTCTTCACTTAAAATTGACTCTTTTAGAAATATAAAAATATAAGCGGCTAAAAAATGATATTAAATGTATATTCTCTAGGTTGTCTCTTCTTCTTCCTCCTCCAGGAGCCAAACCAGTGTGCTTCTCCACAATCATGGCATCTATCATTTGCCTCAACTTCCCAATCCTAATGTCACACCCTTCCTCCAGTTCCCTTACACATTTGTTACTTTCTTCCACTTCCTTTGATCCTCACACTTTGCCTTGCCATCATTGCAAATGTCGATGTCACTCCAAACATTGTCATCGCGAACATCACCACCTTCACCCATAGTTTCAACCTTTTTGTTCTTGAACCTCCCAAATCTTCCTTTTAATCTTCTTTGTGTTGCCGCCTCCACCTGTAGGTGTGAACATTGCCACCTCTACCTATTTGCAGTTGTCATGAACATTGTCACCTCCACACCATTAAACAAGATGTTCACATACAAAATCATCCTCTCTCTTTGATCTTTTTCTTTGTGTTGCCTCCATTTTCAATTTGAACTCGCATCACCGCAAATAATTGAATTAAATGAGCGAGAGTCAAAGGATAAGAGTCCATATTGATTAGGATTTGAGTTTCAAAATTGGGAAAAAGAGAATTAGGGTTTGAGATTTTCAATTTGAGAATTTTTCATTTTGTGACAGTTAAAAAGTTGTGAGTGTCTAAATATTATTAATGGTGTTATTTTGAAAATCCAACTTTAAATCCAAACCGTTTAAGATTTGCTCTCAAAACTTATTTAAATCCAGGTTTTATTTTGTTTCTCATTATATTCTATTCTCTAGTTGAAACAAAAGGAGAAAACTACCCATCAACCATGGGTTTCATTAATTTAGACCCCGAAAGAGATTCCACAAAGATTATTATCTAATGTCAGTCTATCTTCATGCATATTGGACCACACTTTTGTTTTTATATATGCGCGAGTCTCTTAAAAACAGAGTGCAACAAGAATTTAGGATGCAATTGATTTAGATGATGGAAATAGAGGGGATGGAAGTGGAAGAATTTTTTTTGAATTAAGTAGAGTATAAAAAGTGTGGGTCTAAAAAAAAATACAAAATTTATCTCCAATATTATTTCTATCTTCAAAAACAAACACAACCTTAGGAATGAAGCATCATCATCAAGGGCACTTACATATTGAAGATCTTCGTAATCATGGAAGAATATTCTTATAATACTTGAGGCTCATATTTCCATTCTATTGATCCATTTAAATTTTGTGTTTGATAATCACATAATTTTGAGATCAATTATTTTTAAAATAAAACTAATACAAACACTCGTATTAACCACATAAATTCTTAGACAATACAGAAGGCAAACAGTTTGGTACCACCCGTATAGCTGAAAACAAGACCAACACTGTATCCATGACCCACGTATATGCACCCATTGCTGATTGACATGCCACCATAGACACTGGCTCCAGTTTTATAGGACCATAAAATTTTCCCACTCTTGGCATCAATTGCATATATGTATCCCAGTCTATCCGCGGATCCAGCAAAGACAACTTCATTTGCAACACTAACAGGGCCATTAGCAGTGCTGTTACTAGGATTAGCTGTCGACCAAAGAACTCTACCATTTCTAGCATCCATTGCCACCCACCCACCAGCCGTTGTAATCACATTTGATGGTGCAAGAGTAAAATTTTTGGCATCAGAATTGACAATATTTGTGTAAACTGTTTTTCCATCAGTTGCTGCACCCCATGTTCCACCTCCAGTAAGCCCGCCCGGCCCAGCTTCCTGGAAAAAGAAAAGAAAAAAAGATGACAAAAAAGGGAAAAATGATAATTTAAGCAATATACACATGTGGTTCATTGAAAGGGAGAGATATATAGAAGACGATTACATCATAAATTATCTATTACCGTAGACCAAATGATGTTACCATTGTTGCGATCTAAAGCCCAGGCATAACCACTTTTTTGGACCGCAACAACTATATCTTTCTTGGTTTGATTTATATATGTTGTCAACATCATTGGTGCCTCCCCAAAATCAGCATCTTGCCGGAGACCTCGGGGAGGACAATTAGGAGTTGAAGCATTGTTACAATCTAAAGTCCATACATCATATCCTCCTAACTGGCAGTACCAAATGATCTTCCCAGAATCCAAATCAAGGGCTAATATAGAATTGGAGTGGTTTTCTGGTTCGATACACTCGTCTGGTTGAGTAGGTTCAGTTCGATTATTTTGTCTCTCACGACACTGAAGTATGTGTAATGGAGCAGAATAGAGATTGCCGGTGGCAATATAGACATGGTTTCTTTTAACGTCAATGGACGGGCTGCTTCCCCAAATGGCAGCTCCTGCATATTCTCCTCTTCTGTTATTGTTATCTGGCAACATATAAGTCCTCCACAACGTTTCACCAGATCGAGCACTAAGTTTTACAAAACTTCCACGAGATATGCAGCATTGCTCTTTGGGTAGAAGTGATTCCTGTGATGATATTCCAACATAGTAATATCTGTGGAGAGTTCAGCATAATGCAGCAGAGACAGAAAGATTAAACCATATATTTAATGGTATTTTCATATGAGAAACATTACTTATATATATAGTGAAATATACATCAATTTATACAACTAAAATAGCAAATTTTGAAATGTAATAAATAATGTGATGGAGAAATATAGACATGAAAATGTTGTACAATTTTTTGTATGTGTACATATCTTTCATACCAAATGTGTAATAAATAAATCTTAATCATGCAGTCATTAAAATTTAGATTACTTTTGTCACGTCAACAATTTAAAATGGTCATCTGTTAAACTTACTAAAATAATCATATATCACTTCAATATTTTCATGAAATTAATTATAGCAAACAAAGTTATAGTACTAACTAGACAAGGTTGTGGTTTTGTGTTACGGGTAAGAAAGAAATTTAGCTATGTGAGAAACTTTCATACCCTAAATTAAGGAGGTGTTTTAAGTGAAAGTTTCTTATTACAAAGCTAAATTATCTACTTAATAGCACTGTTAGTTTGTCACTTTGTAAATATACCACGAACAATGGAGTCTTAAGGGCTAGAGAGCAGGGAAAAATTTGAATTCTTTATAAGATTCATTAATGGAGTCTTAAGGATATCATAGAATAAAATTCATTACAGGTGGAGGATGAAATGTTTTCCTTGCCACCAAGTTAGAGTGAGAGAGAGTTTTAATGAAGAAAATGGAAAGAAGGCCAAGAGATGTGCAATATAGTACTGACCCTTTGTAATATGTTCCAGACATGGTGACGAGTGCTTCAGGATGGTAATCCAAAGTGGTCTTCCACACAAGCTTACCATTTGTTCTTTTGACACAAATAACAACAGCAGGGCCATACACATTAATTATCATTAAATCATCCCCAGCCACTGTGGGAGTTGACCTTGACACGGTCCAATTCAGACTGCGAACACCGCCAGTTGCATTTATACCTGTCAGTTTCTGCAAGTTCTGCTTCCAAACAAGCAATCCATTCGCTTTATTAACTGCATAGATGTTACCATCCCAGCTTGGAAAATAAAGGGTACCATCATATATGGCTGGTGTTGCACTAATGTCTCTTCCTGCAAAGAATTTCCACTTCAATCGTAGGTTCGGTGCTGTTTTGGGGCTGATCTTATGCTCTTTGTAAGCATATCTTCTGTTGAATAAATCTCCACCATGGTTTAACCAGTCTTGTGATTCGTGTCCATGCCCCTAAAAGCAAGAAACAAGTATGAACCAATGAGATAATGTAAATTCATGAGTTATAATCCTTAAAACTATATATACAAGAGCAATAGATGGAATGGGAATAAGTATCATACATCAGAACTTGCGGCAAAGATTAATACTATCGCATGGACACAAAATAATAGAAAACAAAGAGCCAAGTTCATGCTGTATTTAGGCGGTGCCATGGAATTGAACCTGTAAATGGTGTGACAATTTCAGAGTTTCGTGTGTATATGTAAAACAAACATTTGACTTTGAATCTAGCACATAAAAATAAAGCATTAGTTGAATCTTCATCCATATTTTGATAACGATCTTGGTGTCATCTTGACTCTTGCACCCAAATTAACGACATTTCCTTTTTTCTATTTAATTGAATCATAATTTTGGTCTTCTATAATTCTTAATATGCGATTTTGATTTTTTTTTCTTCATCGCAATTTTGGTTCCCTCTTCTATAAAATCCCCAATTTTAGTTCAATTCTCAATTTTGATTTTTTTTTTCTAATAATTAAATCCTATACCTAATATATTCACCTAAGATACCATGAAAAATAGTTTAATTGATTAAAATATAAAAATAAAATAAATAAATGTATGTAGAATTGAAAATTTGATCATAATTATAAATTTTTTAAAATAGAGGAACCAAAATCACGAATAAAAAATTATAGGAGACCAAAATTACATTTAACCTTTCTATTTTGGTCTAAAGTAAAGAGAAGTTGTTCCAAAGCACTATAGCCAAAAGAAAGTTATATAAAAGGAACTAGATAGTTAATGTTTGTTTATATATGTATTATTTATTTTAACATATTAAGATTGTGGTATAATTCCCATGTTTGAATTATAGTTTGTATGCAATTTTTATTTTTATTTTTTTATTATTTAAACTAAGTCTTTCATACTATTTTTTCTGCTAATTAATTATATGAATTAACAAGATGTAGCATGATATATTATTAGATTAATAAAAGTAAAATGTAAACATATTTAAATAAGAATAAGAAGACATCAAAACAACTTCAAAGTAGCTTCACATTAAACTTATGGAATGAAGAGAGAGAAAAGAAGAAAAAAAATCTAAAATTTTCTTACATAATAAAGGAAAAGGAAAGATAACTCCAAGGAATAAAAACCCACTAGGAACCACCTAATGGTGAGAGGTTAGGAGATAATTGTTAAATATGAGTTATTTTTTATACTAAAAATATAATGGAAATATCCCTAAAATTGTTTATTTAGCAGTTATTTATACTTAATTGTTAAGAACTAATGTTTTTCTTATTCATGGTTTGCAGATATGAAAAAAAAGGAATTAAAAGTCTAAAAGATGAAGAAAATAGTAAAAATCTGAGGAAGAAAAAAAGACTCAGCCCAAGACACGCTCAGCGCGAAAACAAGCACTGACACTCAATGAGGAAGAGACACGCTAAGCGCAAATACAAATACCTGGACTAAGCAAGTAGCACGCACTAAGTGCGCATACAGGCACTCACGCTAAGTGAGCAGAGCACGCTAAGCGCAAGTACGCAAATCCAAGTCCACTCCAGCAACTATAAAAAGAGAGTCAAGCTAAGGAGAAAAGACACACTGAATCTCAGAGCACTCTAATACACACCTAAAGCCTAAGAACTCTCCCTTAGGGAATTCTTTCTTCTCTTTCATTATTTTCTATTCCTTTTTTTCATCCATTCTCCTCCATTAGTTTCTAAATCCCATGTATTGTATATTTCATATCTATCAATGCAAACATGTGTTTTTTTTCCTATTATCCTTTCTTATTTTAATTTCATGTATCATTCATCCTTGTATCATCTTTGGGGGTTAGGTGTTCAAGAGAAGATAATCCTTAATAGAAATACAAGGAAGGTTTTATATGTAACAGTTTTAGGGATTATTCGCTCGACAGAGAATAATTTCTAATAGAACAAAAAGAAAGGGATATCTTAATAAAATCATTGCTAGACATACTGATTGCATTATGCCCATGTCTCAAAGCAAACATCTAGAATTAAAACTTTATGCATTTTATCTATTGAATCTTTGCAAAGATATTTGGGAGATAGATAGGTAGGATAGACTTGTCATTGTGAGACATCAGGGACAAATATTCTAATAGATGTGGGTAGGAAAAATTCAGCTGATTGATTGAAAAAAATATAAAAAATACATTTTAGGCAAACAAGAGATGTTAAGTCCTAACATTCACATCTCATTGAATATTCTATTATTTCTTTTGTTTTCTATTAATATCTATGGTTTAATCATTGTTCTTTTAACTCATCTTTCTTATAAATTGGAAATTATCCAAAACAAGTACAAAACAAAGTTCTTGAGGAAATTGACACTCGGATTTTTGAGTCTTTACTATTTGCACATTTGGTACACTTGTCAAACGGTCAATATTATGACAGTTTGCATGGGATTCTGAGTTCGAACCTTATTGTCGTCATTGTACACACAGAAAAAATAAACTTTAAGGAATAAAAATTTAAAATTTTCTGTCCAAACTTTTCTTGAACTCAATTTTTATTTTGTTTCTCATTTTATTTGACTCCGATTGAAACAAAAGTTAAAAGACTACCCATCTGCACAGGAACTATTTTCTTTGCAAGGAAGCTATCCCAGTTATAGTTAATTATGCAACTTGGATACATTATATTTAATTATACAAGTCATGGTTATTAATTACAATAATTAATATATATTAATAACTTATAGAGTCAGGTCACAGCTTGATAATTACATTCAACACTGTACTTGATGATGGGAAAACTTAATTTGGCTTGTTGTAAGGGTGTGTTTGGAAACCCATTATAACTCAGTTGACTGGAGATTTCCCAATTTCTGATGCACAACCTGATCAGAAAGAAGGAAAGTGTTGGATTCACGTTCAGCTGCACTAAATGGAAAAATAAACACCCACTAAATTGGTTTTTATGGTTGATGAGAAATACAATAATATTTCAAGATAGGACTTTTGATATGTATGTTGTATTTGATTTAATAAATACAATAATATTCTCATTTTGATTTTTCAAGATGTCTATATCCTGAATGGTGCATATTACTTGTATGAGATTGGAAAATAAATAGCTAAAAACTGAACAGATTTCTTTATCATTGTAAAGGCACACACAGTAGATAGTCTTAATTTGCCTTTTGTTTCAACCTAATTAGCGAGAAAAGAATACAATGAGAAACAAAGTGGTCTTCCACACAAGCTCACCTGCTGTCCTTTTGACAGCAATAACAACAGCAGGTGCCATAGATCCCCATTAATTAACTGCATAGATGATACAAACCATTGTTGGTAAATGTGTGTTTTCCCAAAATTAGAACCCTTTAATTTTCCAGTTAGACCCACTTTTGGTTTCTGATTGATAATATTTTATTACCAAATAGATTATATAGTTGTCATGTTTGCGAAGAATGTTTCATCTTTTTACCCTAGCCATACTTCATTAGATCATTAAGAATAACACTTTTTACCACTGTTGTTTGCCTATTGACCTCCTCTAGAATCAGTAATTTAACTTCATCAATGTCTTTGTTACTTTGTGTTGTAACCTTGTTGCTTGAAACTATTTTCTTAGTTTCTAACAGCTGGACATTAAAAGTTAAGGTGTTTGCTTGATTAGTGTACGGGACAAAAATTTAAGCAGTGTGAATCTGTATATAGATTTGGTGCAAATCATACAAGTCTTGTTGATCCTTCTGGATCTTTGTATGTATGTTTTTAAATAATTCTAGTTTGTACGTTTTTGTTTCTTTCGTCCTTGTTTATTTCCTTTTTGTGATCGCAGAAACAGAACTCTCAATGGAGATGCGTGAATCTGGCAATCCTCCTTAGAGAAGCTTGATGTTGAGAATGTTTTGACATCTTTTTTTCATTATAGTTGATGATATTTGGGGTTCAACTGGCATGCTTGACTTTGTCATCAGTAAGTTTTTATGGTTGCATAATTTTGTGTCTTCTACGTTAAGAAAGAGAAGATGGAGCTAAAGATTTTATGGATACATAGTTTTTCCATTTCTGCAAGCATGAGCTCTTTGTTCATATAGTTATATTCCTTCACTTACTTTTTTGTGCTAGGAGGATACACATGAACCTTCAGTAATATTGGTGCTTCTACTTGTTCAGCAATTTAAAAATTGGTATGTTAGTACAACAGAAGATGCAAGAAGGGTTCTCTTTAGAATGTAAAATTCAAGATGAAGCTGTGCGACTGGGTGTTTTACTGTTTTCTATGCCGAATGTCTAGTTGAGCTACCAAGTATCCATCTAGGTATTCACTACGCATTTTTAGTAAAAAAAAAACTTTGAATATAGGTAATAGAGTGTAGAAGCTAATATCTCTCAAACCAATGCTGAATCTGAGACTTGCAGAACATAAAATTAGTAGGGGCAGTGGTACACAGAACAAAGGCCTCCTCTGGCTGCCCAATGCTTAGAAAACATAGAGTACAACAAAAGTTTAGGAATGACGTATCTCAACAAGGGCACTTAGATATTGAAGATCTTGTTAATCATGAAAGAATATTCTTATAATAGATGAGGCTCATAATTTCTGATTTATTGATCCATTTATATTTTGTACATGTTTGACAATTACTTAATTTTGCGAACAATTATTTTTAAAAATAAAACTAATACAAGCATTCACATTAACCACATAAATTCTTAGACAATACAGAAGGCAAAGAGTGAGGTTCCACCCGTATAGCTGAAAACAACACCAGTATATCCATGACCCACATATATGCATCCATTGCTGATTGACATGCCTCCATAAGCACTGCCTCCAGTTTTATAGGACCATAAAATTTTCCCACTCTTGGCATCAATTGCATATATCAACCCCAGTCTATCCGCGGATCCAGCAAAGACAACTTCATTTGCAACACTAACAGGGCCATTAGCAGTGGTTTTACTAGGATTAGCCGTCAACCATAGAACTCTACCATTTCTAGCATGCATTGCCACTCATCCACCAGCCGTGGTAATCACATTTGATGGTGCAAAAGTGAAATTTTTGGCATCAGAATTGACGAAGTTTGTGTAAACTGTCTTTTCATCAGTTGTGGCACCCAATGATCCACCTCCTTGAACCCCATCCAGCTCAGCTTCCTGAAAAAGAAACTGGGAAAAAAAACATAACACAACAAGAAGAAAACGAATACGACAAATAAGGGAAAAATTAGATTCTATAAAATATACACCAGTGGTTCATTGCAAGGTAGAGAAAAACAGAAGACTACATCATTATAAATTATCTATTACCATAGACCAAACAATGTTGGCATTGTTGCGATCTAAAGCCCATGCATAAGCACTTTTTTGGACTGCAACAACAATACCTTTCTTGGTTCGATTTATATATGTGGTCAACATCATTGGTGCTTCACCAAAATCAGCATTTGGCCGGAGACCTTGGTGAGGACAATTAGAAGTTGAAACATTTCTACAATATAATATCCATACATCATAGCTTCTTAACTAGCAGTACCATATGATCTTCCCAGAATTCAGATCAAGGGCTAAGATTGAATTGGAGTGGCTGTCTGGTTCAATACACTCGTCTGTTTGAGTAGGTCCAGTTCGATAAATCTGTCTCTCTCGACACTGACGTATGCGTAATGGGGTAGAATAGAGGTTCCCAGTGGCAATATAGACACGGTTTCTTTTAACATCAAAGGAAGGGCTGCTTCCCCAAACAGCAGCTCCTGCATATTCTCCTCTCGTGTTATTGTTACTTGGTAACGTATAGGTCTTCCACAACATGGCACCAGATTGAGCATCAAGTTTTACAAAACTTCCATGAAATGTGCTGCATTCGTCAATGGGTACAGATGATTCAGTTGAAGATATTCCAGTATAGTATTTTCTGTAGAAAGTTGAGTATAATGCAGCACAGGCAGAAAGATCACAACATATATGGATGCATTTAATGGCATTTTCATACAAGGGTACAGAAATAAATCTTAATCATGCACTTATCAATTTTTATTTTTTGAAAGGCAAATCAGAATTTATTCATTCAAAAAGGCCACGAATTGTGACCCAAGAGGTGACAGAATGTCTACACAAGATGAAAAAATAAACAAAACAATCAGGAAACATCCCTAATGCAATCTATGGGATTATTCAGAAATGAAGTCTTAAAAGATATCATAGAATAAAGTCCCTTTTAGGTAGAGGATGATGTTTTACTTGCCACTAAGTTCATTAGCAAGGTTAGAATAATGAATGGCAATTTGAATGGAGAAGGGCCAAGAGATTTACAGTAGTACTGACTCTTTGTAATATGTCCCAGACACGGTGATGAATGCTTCAGGATGGTAATCCAAAGTGGTTTTCCACACAAGCTCACCACTTGTTCTTTTGACACAAATAAGAACAGCAGGGCCATACATGTTAATTATCAGTAAATCATCTCTTGCCACTGTGGGAGTGGACCTTGACACAGTAATCAAATATTTGCGTTGAGCCACGACCAAATTCAACCCAAACCCACTAACTTACACCCCTAAATATTATATAAGACAATTGTCATTTTTTATATATTTAGACAAATATCATATTAATACAATAATCAAATACTAACTTAATACTCGTGCTGAATTCTTAGTTATTCATATGCATATATGTTATATTATTTTTTATTTGATTAATTGAAAATATATTTTATACAAATTGTAACATCTTATTTTTTGTAAAATAAATTAAAAAGAATTTTATTTAAAAATAAATTAGGAAAATAGTGAGATTTTTGTAATTAAATAAATAAAGAGAAATAATTTTATTAATTAAAATAATAGTTTTGAGGTAAATAAAATAAATATATGTTCTTAGAAAATAAAAATTATTTTTTATTTATTCATTTGATAGGGAATAAAATAGAGTTCATTTTTATAAGCAGAAGATAATAGACTAAAAGGTTAGTTTGATAGGGAATAAAATAAAGTAAATAATAGACTAAGAGTACCATAGCTATAAATAGAGATGTATCAGGTTAATTTTTACATTTTACGATACATCTTTATGCTATCTATTCTTCTCAAATTTGTTTTTCCTTCTCCCTCTCCCAAAATCTTCTTTTTTTTCCCGAATACACTCAAACCTATATCAGTAAAACTAAGATTTCGAACTCATTTACCATTGGATCATCGTGAAATTTGAATATCGAATTTAGAACTCATTTCCGCACACTCACACCGTTGGGATTTACGAAATAATGTCTGTGGAAAGAGAATTATTCCTTGCACAAAGACAGTGAAATGGAGACCCCAATCCTCTTAGAAATCCTAGCACAACAACCAGAGGAAAAACTTGAGAAATCTTAGGAAATTGTTAGAGATGTCGATATCGCTGTTGAACTACACGCGTGAGCCTGCTTAGAGGTAAAGGATGAGTTTATCGCAATTGAGGTTAGAAAGAGCATATGTATGGATCCTTAGAGTATCAAATTGAGGTTTATTTTGGGATGTTTATTGTATTGTAATTCTTCTTTTACGATTATAATTACAAGATTGTTGTGTTTGATGGGTCAACCGATGTCCTGATACTAATTGGTTGATAAAATTGAGTGTTCTTAGTGTTTTCGTGTTTTTGACCTATGATTTTGATTCCTTTGATTTTGATATGATTATGTGAAATTGTTTGAGAAGTTTTACTCCTCATGTTGTGAGAAGTACTTTTGTATAATTTGTTTGTGTTTTGGACAAGATTTACTAGATTAGCGTGATAAATTATTATATTAGGATCATGAAATTGTGATTGAAATTGTGTGTAAGGAAAAAATTGAGCATGTGTTAATCTGTGGAACACACGTGAGCATGTGATGATGGATTGTGACATTGTGAGATGTTAAATTGTGGACATGGGATATGGTTGTGTGATAACTACGAAATTTGAGTTAATTTGATAGTCAATTTTGACTAATAATAATTACAATTTCTTCACTTTATTGTTGTTTTTAATAAAATAATGAAGAAATTAATATCTTTATAATTTTTTATCAGCAGAAGATAAAAGAAGAAGATCTTAAGTGCTTTGGAGGAAAATTGATGCAAAAACTTGAAGAGAAAACCTTAAAGAAAAGTTAAAGATTGGGATAGCTCGCTTAGCATACAAGACGGGTCTAACGCATCTCCTCGCTTAGCGGCTAGCTCACGCTAAGCGCGAAAAAGGTCTGCGAAGAAGCCCAAAGGCGCGCTTAGCATGAAAGCCTCTCATGGCTATGAGAAACTAAACCCCCTAGATTGGGAGCCTAACAAATATAACTTCTTTTAATATCTATTAAATACAATTACTATTTCTATTGTCTATTTTTTGCTCTTCATCTTTATTGTAGGTCTAATCATTCATGCATTAGTTTTAGGGGTTATACATTGGGAAATGATAATTTCTAAAGAACTAGAAAAGGATATTTAAACAATTTATTGCTAGGGATAGAGTGACTTTGTTTGCCTTTGCATACATCTTCATACTTCATGTGATTTATTATTCTATCTTTGCAAAGGGATTTGGAAGAGAGAATAGATAAATTAGGCTCTTCATCGTGAGGGATCAAGGTTGAGTATTTTAGTAGATGTGGGTGGAAATTAGAATAATATTAAATAGAAAAACACATTAATATTACATCAATGGTAGTTAGGCGTGCTAGGCCTCAACATATTTAAATTATGAATTTATCTATAAGCATCATTATCTCTATCTTCTACATTACTTATATTTTACTTTAATCTCTTATCTCGTTAAATTTTTATCTTATCTCCTAATCTTATATTTTAAATTTCTTATTCTTTTTATCTCTCACTTTCTTTAAATTTTACATTTAAATTTCTTATCTCTTGCTTGTAAATTAGGTTTGCATCAATCTAAGTACAAGCAAAGTCCTTGTGGATTCGATACTCGAACTTCCAAGTACTTTATTACTTGAGACAATTTGGTGCACTTGTCAATGAGTTAACATTGTGAATAAGTGTGAGTTATACTATAATCCGAATGGTGTTTACCTTGAAAAAAAATGTTTATGCGCGAGGTGTTAAAATGAAAGTGTAGGGTTCTAAATTAGGAACCTGAAGTATTAAATTATAGCGCAATGTGTTAAACATGTTTAAAAATAAGTGTGAGGTCATGGATATTATATAATTCATTAGCAGTGTTTGTGTGCAAAAGTTATTTTAGGAGTTGGACGTGAATCAGGAAGGTGGGACCCTAACGGATTCTTCGAAGTCTAGGTCTTGGAGGTAAATACACTCTATTTGAGTGCTTCTTTAACCTATGTTGATCCCATATGGTTGGAACATTCTCGCAAAATAGAGTGATCCTAACTGGTCACCTTATGATTTTATTTAGTGAAAGTGACCTGACATACTCATTGTGTGGCGTATCTTGTTATGTACTCCTAAGTGTCCTAGTGTTATTTTTCACTGACATGGTACTACATTGCATATAGCTTGAGTCTTAGTATAATTGTTGCATAACACCTGTGAATTGTTTATTATGAAATTGGTGAGTATTGTTACGTCTTGAGTTAAGTGTGTGATTCATGTAAAATGTGATTGGTGATTGAAAAATGAATTTTAAATGATAAAGTGGTGAAGTGACATGAATTGTATTAAGTTGAGTTATGTTATAAATATTTTCTATAATGTATTTTATTTAGAAATGTGATAACTCACTCCTTATGTGTTGTTTGTGTTTGGATCATGTGATGATCTCGAACCTTGTGTTTATGGAAACAAATGACTAGGTGGATGACTTTAAAGAACCTTGGCCTAAAGGATGTTGGGACACAATACTTTGATAGGATGTGACATTGAGGCATGAGTTTCTATTTTAATTATATGATGTTCAAAACATGTTATTTTACTTTATTTTATTCCGCTACTTAACTTTAGTTCTTTTGTAAACTTGGACGGTCTTCATTTAAGTCAAATATGTTTTTAATAAGTTTTGTTTGATAACTTGAGTTCTTTTGTAAACTTGGACGGTCTTCTTCAATAAATATCTGATTTTTGTATTTATTTTCTAATAAATTTTTGTTTTAGGTTAAGTCTCTAAGAAAATAAAAATTTTATTTTTGATCCTTAATATTTTATTTTAGTCCCTGATAAATTAGTGAATTTTGTTTTAGTCCTGACTAATAACAAATAAAAAAATAAATAAGAAATAAATACAAAATTTACTAATTTATCAAAAACTAAAATAAGTGTTAAGGACAAAATATCAAATTATTGTTTTATTAAAAACTCAACGAAAAAAATTATTAGAAAATAAACAAAAAAAATTAAATATTTATTACAAAGATAAAAAATATATTTAAACTAAAAAATGATTTAATGTTTTGAATTCAAAGTCAAATATTTTAATATCTAGCTGTCCTCATCCTTAGGCCAATTTTCTTCACGGAAAATGATCAATCCACATCCCAAGGGTAATTGATATCTAGAGAGAAAACAAATGAAATAGAAGTGATAGAAATGTAGGTATGTATAGTAGATAATAAGACTGATAAAGAGAGATAAAGAGAAATAATCGAATATTAATAAAATATTTGATATGTTACAGTGTTTATATATTATTATTCTTTCTTCTCCATATACATATATATATATATATATATATATATATATATATATATATATATATATATATATATATATATATATATATATGCGTGTGTGTGCAGTTCTCTTTGAAACAAATTCCTCAAACATAAATCTCAATAATTGGAATAAGCCAAAATAGAATTGAAAAATAGGAACTGAAACACAAAATTTAAACATGGAAAACCCTTAGCTGATAAGAAAAAAACCACAAACAAGACTAAAGAGGAAACAATTACACTCCTCTCTTATAATAGAATAATGCACCTAAATTTCTATAAAGTAGATGAAACACTTATATGTTTTTCTCCCTTGAGTGGGATGCAAATAATGATCAAATGGGTTGCTATTAATTTACAGCCAACAATTTGAGTTTAAGCATTGAATGTCGTTAAAAAGCATATCTATCGTCCAACCAATTCACCGGCCTAGCATATGTAGAGGTATATAGATTTCGCCATCCATGCCTTATTTTCCTTTTATGCCACCAAAGTGGCTTTACCTCTCACAATGTCCCACTTAAATTCACTATTCTGATCTTTCAAAAAATCTCTCTACCTTGACAATTCCTTGTTGCACACGTTTTTTATAATACACAAGGAGTGACACCATATATATAAACTTTTTTTTTTAATTATTGACTTTGCCATAGCATTTGCTAGGTTATATTTGGTGTTAATTTTCTGCACATCTATGCTCCTTTCTTCTACTAATTCTTGAACAAAGAGATATTGGATGTACTGTGAACTTTGTCCTAGAATGAAAGGATGGATTCCTTGTAATGTGAGACACTCTGATAGGCATAATACACAAAAATCTTCTATGGATTATGCCTCAATCCCGATCCTAGTATTTTCTTCTCTCTAAGGTTTCTCCCAAATCAATCTCAAAACCATCTATTTATACCTAAGGTTTAGAAAAGATGCATATCACCATGCGCTTCTGCAGGAATTCCACGCCATGCTAGTTTGTGTGGAATTCTACCAACAATTCTCCTATGTGACAAACGCACACATCAATTTTAGTATTTACCTCTCAATTGAGCGAGGGGTGCATTATAAATTTCACACACACACATCAATTTTAGTATTTGCCTCGATCGAGCTAGGTGTGCACAAACTCAATAAATTTCACATACACACTCATCAATTCAACGTTGACCTAGATCAATTTAGGCATGCACTGACTCAATATATTTCACCCTAATTTTAGTAGTGACCACAATGGAGTTAGACATGCCTGACTCACTAAATCATTTATATTATATCATTAATTATGATTAATAACCATGACTTGCATAACCAAACAATTAAAATCATCTAATAGTTTGCCTGAAATATACTTTATCCATTCCACCTACTTTATACGACATTTTAGAAGAAAAAAAATATTTCTAATTATAGAAGGCTATAATCTTTTTTCTCTTAAAATTATAGAAGGCAATACAAACTAAAACATAGTTAGGCCACTTTTGTTTTCCATATACACGCGGGTATCTTTGAAATAAGTTTCTCAAACATATATCTTGGAAATTGCTACACCATCTCTAGATTCAATTCCATGAGACCACCTAAATACAGCATGCACTTGGATCTTCGTTTGCTGTTATTTTATGTCGTTCATGCTGTAGTAATGGTCTTTGCAGCAAACTCTGATGTATGATACTGACTCCCATTCTATCGATTTGTTAATTCCCTAAAGCTCTTGCATGTGTAACTAGCTAGTTTTAAAGATTACTCTCATTAATTAAAATTATCTAAATATTGGTTCCCATTTTCTTCTTGCTTTTAGGGGCCTAGGCATCAATCACAAGACTGGTTAAACCACGGTGGAGATTTGTTCAACAGGCGATATGCTTACAAAGAGCGTAAGATTAGCCCCAAAACAGCACCGAACCTACGTTTGAAGTGGAAATTCTATGCAGGCAGAGACATCACTGCAACACCAGCCATATATGATGGTACCCTTTATTTTCCAAGCTGGAATGGAAACATCTATGCAGTTAAAGAAGCCGATGGATCACTTGTTTGGAAGCAGAGCTTGCAGAAATTGACAGGTCTGAAAGCACCTGATGGCCTTGTTGAGAATGTAAATTCGACAGTGTCACGGTCAACTCCCACAGTGGCTGGGGATTTACTGATAATTGGTGTCTATGGCCCTGCTGCTGTTATTGCACTCAAAAGAAAAACCGGTGAGCTTGTGTGGAAGACCATTTTGGATTACCATCCTGCAGCACTCATCACCATGTCTGGAACGTACTACAACAGGTCAGTACTACTGTAAATGTTCTCCATTCATAATCTCATTCATTCTAACCTTGCTAATGAATAAGTGGCAAAGAAAACATCATCTTCTACCTGTAATTAACTTTGATCTATCTTCAAGATCTCCATTAATAAATCTGTTCTGATAAAGAATTTAAAGATTTTAATTTCCAGTTTTCTCAGCTATAACACTCCAATAATTCATGGTAAATTAACGAAGAGACAAATTAATCAACTAACGATGCTTTTGAGAAAATAATTTAGTTAAAGAGGACAAAACTTAAATACAATTAATACTACATATGTTTTTGTTGATGTTCTCTAATCAAAAATGGAGTTTCACTCGAGTAAATATTTATGTTTACCTTTAATAAACCTTCATTACACATATTACCAAATTAAAACTCCAATTCTAATGAGAGTACCAAAAGAAACATTTACCGTGTATTTGGATACAGTATTTAAAGAGGGTAATTAATTTTTTAGGGTATTTGAATTGATACTCAGGAAAATGTTTCATCAGAATATTTCTTTAAATTTCTATTCCTTTTTTAAAATAAGGAATTTACAATTTCACTAAAATAGGTGGAATTTCAAATTCCACCCGTCACACCACACACTTCTTTTCTCTCGGTTCTGTTGCTTATTGATGATAGAAGATTACTCCACGAGATTGATTTTCAGCGACCTCCTACAACTGAAAACTCATCGGTGCACGATATTCCTTAACCGGGATGAGGGCACAAATTGAAAAACTCAACACTCGAGCATCCTTTGCTGTGGAACTTTGATAGACATGGCACACACACAATGTTGATCGCTGCCAGCAGGTATGTTTCACCGATATACAAGTTCTGACATCCTCACCACCACCGTCGACAATGTCGACACGGATCCCTCAACGTGGTGGTGTCGTGACTCCTCGCTGTCAATACTATCAGTGTTGCAAAGCTTCAAACATGGTTAATGCTTGGTCTTCGGTCCATCAATGAGAATATTGCAATAGTTAAAATTTTGGACCATTGTCGTTGAAGAAGTTTCTTAGGTAGAAGAATATAGTGGAGACGAATCAATTGAGTTTTGAAAGGATGAGAAGTAGATATTAACCAAATGATTCAAATTAAATTAATAGCCCAAAAAGATTATTTTTGCAATTGAATGAAATTTGATTTTCTTCATTTAAATTACTTTGCATTTTAAATTCTCTGTTATTTTAAAACTCTCAATCCAAACACAGGGTTAAGGAACTTCTTTTAAGTTGTGAACATAAAAATCATTTTGCCGGTTAATCTATTTCTTTTTTTTATATAATTAATGATGTTGACAAATTAATTTATTATAAAAGTGAAAAGAAAAAGGAAAACAAAGGAAGAAAGATTTCATCCCATCACTTACTAAAATAATAATTGTTAAAATATGAATTTTTCTAAAAGTTAGATTCTAAGATTTCATGAGACTGCACAACTCTCCCTGCTTTTTCAATATTTACAACAACATCCCTTATAGGACTTTAAGCAAAATTTTGTGTAAAATTTTTGAAGAAGTTAAGGGAAGTTTGTGTAATACATAAGAGATGTTAGCGTAATATTTTTCAAATAATTAAGGAAATTAGTATAAGGGATAGAAAATAAAGATTTTGTGCAATCTTACAAAACCTCGGGGGTGCCAGTTAATTTACTATTTTCAGAAATTAGCAGCACCAGGTATACGCAATAATCAGATATTCATGACTTTAAATTTTACTATTAGTTTTGAATAATTAATGGTAAAAACTATTCTAAAACACAAACAGTAAAATTTTTACTAGTATTTATGTTAATACATTAGTTTTTATCACACAAAAATTATAGTAACAATTATTCTAAAACACAAACAGTTGATAAATACCCCAACTGTTGATAAATGACACTTTTATTATGTGCGATCATACATATTGACAAACATGAGACATCAAGTGAGATGAAGGGAAAATATAATGTTGAGTTACAAGTGTGAGGTGAAGTCTCACATCGGGTAAAAGTGAAAAGGTTAAATATCAGATAAGTGAGAAGAAAACTTATAAACTTACTTGAGTCTTAAAGTTTTGGGTTAGAGTGTGATGTCGGTTTTCTTATGTGATGGCTCGTGGTCCACAGGGGTACCCATCGAATATCTCCAACATATGAATGATTAGAACCAGGGTGAAAGTCAAAATTAAAAACATCGAATAATAATCATTTTGATAAGTGAGATGGATGAGCTTTATTAAATGGATGACTGACTTTCTAAAATGGTAAAGTAATCTTTAAATTTTGATATTTATATGATTAATATTTATTTTTTTATATGCATTTAAAATTGGATTAATTAAATACATCTACATGTTTTGCATTATGCTCAACTCTCCACAGAGGTTATTATGTTGGAACATCTTCACTGGAGTCTCTTGTACCCCTTGAGAAATGCTGCACATTCCGTGGAAGTTTTGTAAAACTTAATCCTCGATCTGGTGCCATCTACTGGAGGACGTATACGTTACCAGATAACAAAAACACAAAAGGAGAATATGCAGGAGCTGCCATTTGGGGAAGCAGCCCTTCCATTGATGTTGAAAGAAACCTCGTCTATATTGGCACTGGGAACCTCTATTCTGCCCCGTTGCGCATACAACAGTGTCGAGAGAGACAACTTAATCAAACTCAGCCTACTCAACAAGACGAGTGTGTTGAACCAGACAACCACTCCAATTCAATCTTAGCCCTTGATTTGGATTCTGGGAAAATCATATGGTACCGCCAGTTTGGAGGCTACGATGTATCAATCTTACCATGTAGTGATACTTCAACACCCAGTCCTGATTGTCCTCCTCTAGGAGACAAACCAGATATTGATTTTGGGGAAGCACCAATGATGTTGACCATATACATAAATCGAACCAAGAAAGATATTGTTGTTGCGGTCCAGAAAAGTGGCTTTGCATGGGCTTTAGATCGGAATAATGGCAACCTCATTTGGTATAAGGTAACAGATAATTTATAGTATAATAGTTTTCTATTCTTCTCCCCCTCCCTCCCACCCCACTTTTCAACGAACAACTGGTGGATATTCTTTAAATCATCATTTGTTTATATCTCCACTATAATAACTGCAAAAACTTACGTACTGCAATATTTTCAATCAAAACATGATATGAGAGATAATTCAGTTTGTTTATAATAAGTGTCAAGTGATGATCTATCAACATTCATATATATCAAAGGCAAACACTCTATCAAGGCCTATTTTTTTTTTCTCTTTCTATTAAGTCATATCACGTATCATATCTACATAAGTATTCTTTTCTCTCTCTATATGCCACGTATATGTTAGGTGTTCATAAATTATTTTTCATTTGTAATATAACTGTGATACTCTGACACCTTAAATATAAACTTGATATATACGCGTGCGCCTCTAACTCGTTATCAATTGGAAAACTATACATTCATTCATTTTTTTTCTTCTTCATTTTGTTCTTTTTCTTTATTTGTTTTTTTTTTAATTAATTTACAGAAAGCTGGACCCTACGGCCTTGCAGGAGGTGGATCATGGGGTGCAGCAACTGATGAAAAGAGGATTTACACCAACATTGTCAATTCTGATGCCAAAAATTTCACTCTTGCACCATCAAATAAGATTACAACAGCTGGTGGGTGGGTGGCAATGGATGCCAACAATGGTAGAGTTCTATGGTCAACAGCTAACCCCGGTAATAGCACTGCTTATGGCCCTGTTAGTATTGCAAATGAAGTTGCCTTTGCTGGATCCGCGGATAGAATGGGATACATATATGCAATTGATGCCATGAGTGGGAAAATTTTATGGTCCTATAAAACTGGAGCCAGTGTCTATGGAGGCATGTCAATCAGCAATGGGTGCATATATGTAGGTCATGGATACAATGTTGCTTATGGGTATTCCTTGAACTTAACGAGTGGAAAGTTTCTCTTTGCCTTCTGTGTCTAACAATTAGTGTGATTAATACGCGTGTTTGTATTAGTTTTATTTTAAAGAATAATTAATTTTTATTAGCTTTTCTAAAGAAAAAAGCTATTAAAAATTATCTGTTTCAAAGTTATGTGATTATCAATTAAGTAAAAATTATAAATGGATTAATATAAAACGGAAACTACTATTCTGATATATATTTTCCTTCCTGTGTTTCTCTATATTTAATAGAATTTTAAACATTTATTTAATAATTATCATTAAGTATGATCATAAGTCTAGAGATACGCAAACAAAAGATACCATGAACAAAACATAAAGCTTAAGTCAGAACAATATATTTATACAAACTTGTAACAACCTTATCATTTGTGTTTTATTAAATAAGCCAAAAATAATTTTTGAAGCCAAGTGATAGCATAAGAACCCTATCAGTTGTGTTAGGTGTATCAATTTTTATTCCTTATATGTTATCTCATTCCCAAAATCTCTCTCTCTCTCTCTCTCTCTCTCTCTCTCTCTCTCTATATATATATATATATATATATATTGTAAGTTCAAGTTGAATTTAAATCTTACTCACCAAAAGTCGTTGTTACAAGTGGTCCGTCACTTAGCTCCTCAACCAAGATCCGAGCCTTGTTACAAGTGGTTCGTCACTTAGTTCCTCAACCAAGATCCGGGCTTTAATCTCCGACTTGAATATGGAATCGTCAATGATACAATCAATGAGAATATACAACCGTTTTTACGTTTTCTACCATGTTTTCTTTCTCGGTATCATGAGCCCTTTGTCTCTTTCCACCACCATTGAAAAGTCAGACTCGTACACTCACAAAAATTATCCCTTCCCACAGTTTGCTCTGGCATGTTGGACAGACCGACAGAGATAACTACAAATTGTTGATGTCTGCTACTCACTGCTTAAACGTAAAAAATTGGCTGGTTACATCTTTAGAACCAAAAGACCTCCTAAAGAGTTTATCAGTAGTGAAGGTAGAATTAAGTCTAGCTCGGGATTTGAAGAATGGACAACAACGACTAATAAACTGCTACTTGGATGGTTACTAAACTCCATAACTCTTATTAGCATTGCAAAACTGTTACTTCACATTGAAATCTCACGACAGCTTTGGTAAGAGGCTCAAAGCTTAGTTTGAGCACATACGATATCCAAGATCACATTCCCCAAAATGAAGTTCCATAAAACAAAAAAGAAAGATTGAAAATGGATGATTACTTTAATAAAATTAAGTGCACAGAATGTAACCTTGCACTTGCAGGAAGTCCTGTCTCTACGTTGGATTTGAACACTCAAGCGTGCTCAAGTTTGGACAGTGAATACAATCAAATTGATGTTCAGTTGTTAAACAAATAACACCTTACTAGGGTTGAAATTTAGGCTCAACTTGTCACATTTAAAAAATAGGATGGATTGGAGCTTATCAACAATCTGTCCAATTTGAACTTGAATCCCTCTGCCAACATAGCAACAAATGTACACAATTAATATATATAGGAGGTTGAACCAGTGGACTTGGAGAGGAAAAAACTAGAGAGTTCCATGAAGAGGAAGAAGATGTGGCAAATTCTCTAAAGATAGTTTTTTTTTATCAGGCGGTGTGTTGCAAACCCAATCATTCGTTACCGCAAGTTTGATAAAAGCTATATGGGTCAACAATGAAAGACGTTAGATAAGGCAAATCATATCCATAGTGTCTGCGTAGTCTGCACCCAGTATTGTTAGGTTCTAGATTGGTATTTTGATTGCAGAGCTAGCAACTATGTTACACATGCTCCAGACATACTTTAAGAATTCGATTAACATAATGGTAAGGATCGCTTGACTAGTTGGCATTTGGTAATGGTGCAAGCCTTAAAATTCATGCCACTAGTCATACTGCTCTTAATTAACACTCCTCAAATGCCCCTATATCATAAGCATATTATGTATGAACTTATGATCACAGAATCTTTTCTCAATTAACTTCTAACAATGACATCTGGGTTGAGTTTCGCAGTTCAACTTGCTTTGCGAATCACAAAATGAAGGGAAGGTCTTAGTGGAAGGGAAAATTAATTAAGGATGGCCTTTATCAACTACATAGCGTTCTGGAGTCAGTGAACACAGATCTTCATGCGCTTTTCTATCAATAAAAGAGATTTGACACAAGAAACTACCGGTTAGCCTGTTTTGTCACATTAGCAGTGCTGTTACTAGGGTTAGCAGTGGACCATAAAATCACTAGCCCACAATTAAATTACATGGGTTAGGACCAGAAGGAGGACAATTAGGGCTTGAAGCATTGTTGCATGCAACGAACCACACGTCGTAGCCTCCTAACTGGCGGTACCATGTAATATTCCCAGAGTTCAAATCAAGGGCCAAGATAGAATTTGAATGGTTTTCTGGTTCAATACACTCATCTGGTTGAGTAGGCTTAGTTTGATTGTTTTGTCTTTCTTGACATTCAAGTATGTGTAATGGGGCAGAATAGAGGTTTCCAGTGGCAATATAGACATGGTTTCTGTAAACATCAATGAAGGGGCTGCTTCCCTAACTTGCAGCTCCTGCATAGTCTCCTCTCGCGTTATTGGTATCTGGTAACATATAGGTCTTCCACAAGATGGTACCAGATCGAGCATCAAGTTTTACAAAACTTCCACGAAATATACAGCATTTCTCAATGGTTAAGCTTTCATCCAGTGAAAATGTTCCCACATAGTAACTTCTGTGGAGAGTTCAGAACAAATGCACAATAAATAAGACGAAAAGGTCAAAACAAGTGATTCAGAGGACTATCAAAAAATCCATTAGGGTCTCTCAAATGGTAAATATTTAAGTAATATAGATGAAGTTTTATATTGAAAACTCATTGATGTAATTATATACCGAAGAAAAAGTGATATTTAAAAAAAATAGAAGACAAATTGTATTCATACTTAAATTTTACAAAGTATTAAAAAAAAAGAGAAGCTATAAGACAGGGTAATTAATGTGACGGAGAGAGATAGAAAATATATATAATGTTATAAATCAAATACATATAATATATTTAAAATAATAAATTTATTTAAGTTAAATCTATTTATTTAAATTATTATAAAAATTACATAATGTATATTTATTTATTTATTTCTACTTATTTTTTCACTCATCTAAATAAACAGAGAGAAATGATTTTTTTTCTTATTTATATTCATCTAAATAATGAATATTTTATTTTTTATTTCTTTCCCTTTTGTTTTGTCTTTATTTCACTTTTAATCCAATGAAAATCGTAGGAGGAAGCCGTGTGTGAAACATTAATTGTTTCCTTTCTTGTATCCTTTCACTACAAGAAGTTCCTTCGAAATTTCTGTACTGATCAAACTGTCAAATTTTTCAATATGTAGAAAGAATGATTAAAGTGGGAAAATATAAAACAAGAATAAATTAAGCATGTTAATTACTTCATTCATGTAAATCACTTGTCGCATCCTGCTAGTAAGAAAAACTTGTCGCATCCTGTTTTTTTAATTAAAAATGATGATGACCACTAGAAAAAATTATTAGTTGGTGTTTTTAGTCAGATATTAATTTCTTTATTGGGGTGAGGAAGCAAGAAATGATAAAGATAATTTTAATATACCATGGATGAGAGAGCACAAAAAAGGAAGTTTTTTAATCAAAATGACACGGTCCAATTTACATTGAGAACAAAGCCAGTTCCATGTAGTCCTGTCAGATTCTGCAAGTTCTGCTTCCAAACAAGCGATCCGTCAGCTTCTTTAACAACCGCATAGATGTCACCATTCAAGCTTAACTGAAAAATAAAGGGTGCTATTATATATGGCAGGTGTTGCTGTGATATCTTTTCCAGCAAAGCATTCCCACTTCAAACATAGGTTTGGCGCTGTTTCGGGGCTGATCTTACGCTCTTTGTTAGCATATCTTCTGTTGTACAAATCTCCACCATGGTTTAACCAGTTTTGTGATTGTTGTCCAAGCCCCTCAAAACAAGAAATTAATCAATGAATAGTAACTTAGATTGATTTTAATTCATGAGGAGTATATATACAATATTGGGAATTAACGATATAGAGGAAAATGAATATCGTACATCTGACCTTGCCACACGGACTACTACTGCATAAACACAAAACAACAATAAACAAAGAACTAAGCGCATGTTGTATTTTGGCTGTGGCTTGGAAATGGATCCTGAAGGAAGTGTGGCAACTAGCAAGATATAATATATGTTTGGAAAACTAATTATATTATGTCAAAGAGACTCAATTATTTGAGAAAGAAAAATAGCCCGAGTATGCATGAGAGCAATCATATCTAGAAATCGTTGACTTTGAATTTAACTTATATTAAAATAATGGTAACAATATTATCTTCACGTACACACAATCCAATTTTATAATTATTTCTATTTTTAGGAGAGATAAGAAGTAAGAAAAGAGAAATATTTAATTCAACATGGGATATAAAAAATAAACAAAAAAAAATGGTTTAGAGAAATTAAATATACAGTTGATATATAAAACATCTAATTCAGTTAGTTAAATATAAAATGTATGAATTGTTGTAATTCATTTTCAATCGATATATATCTTCAATTTCTATATATAAAAAAAATATATACATACATCCAATAAGTGCACTTACAACTTACCAGAGTCTACCCGCGAGACAAATGAAAAAAAAAATGAAAACCCTTAACAGATCAATGACAAACCGGTCAATTATATTTTGATGTATTTTAAGGAAGTATCAAATAATTTTATATTAATATATAATATTTATAAATATAATCAATAATATAACAACTTCTCAAATAATAGTAGATTCTCTTTAAAAATATAATAAAAATTCATTAAATGATATAATATTTGGTGTAATTTACAATACACAATATACAAGATAACAAAGAATAGAATTTACCTATTGATTTCCAATTTCAGTCTTTTCTTTCTGTAGCTTTTGAGAAGAAATACAAGGCAATGTTTGGTGATCAATATATTCCTTTTTCTTCACGTAAACTTCTATGACGGTGATACAAGACAATTTTATGAAGACATCGCCATCTTGAAATTTTTTTATAATATATCTTGCCAAAGAAAGTAATCTCTACCTTACAAAACTTAACTAACATAAATAAATATATGGCTCGGTTGGATATATTATTCATTTAAATATATCTATTCTGTTTTCTGTCAAAGATGAATTTGATAGCATTCTTGCAAAATAAAAAAGGTATAGGATCGTGGAGAAAATGAAGGAAAGTCACGAAAGTACTGGATGGTGAGGGATATATATATATATATATATATATATATATATATATATATATATATATATATATATATATATATAATATGTTCTAGAAATATAAAAAAATATATATACATTTATTTTCATAATTTATTATTATATTATATGATGAGAGAAGAGAGAGATTGAAAATTTAATAATGGTAGGACAAGAGAGAGAAATGACTATTTAAATTGAATAGTAAAATCCTATGATATTTTAAAGTTAAAATCATTTCAATAAAGAATTTTATTGATTTTTCTATTTAAAATTTATAGTGTTAATTACTAATACACTCATACTAAAAAATCCTATATATATATACTTATTTTGTAAAAATAATTTTTTAGAGTGATTTCTCATTCTTATAATTCATTTTTAATTTTAATCATTAAATCTTAAATTTTTAGTTTAAAAAAATCTTAAATGGACAAAACTTGAACCTAACTAATGGGTAAATGATAACTACTAAATAAGAGTTATTTTTTATAATAAAATAGAGTTAAAATATCTTTAAAAATAATTATTTAACAGTTATTCATACTTAATAGTTGGGAATTGATATTTTTCCTATTATGCCTTGCAGATATAAAAAATGAAAGGATTAAAAGCAAAAAGGATGCAGAAAATACGAAATATTAGGCCCAACCCAAGATGCGCTCAGCGCGAAGGCCCAAGTCCATTCCAGCGCTCAGAGCACTCTAATTCACACCTAAAGTCTAGGAACTCTTCCTTAGGAAATTCTCTCTCTCATCATTTTTTTTATTTCCTTCTTTTGTCCTTTATCCTCCACCAGTTCTTATATCCCTATCCCAGTGCAAGGCTCTCATGACTATAAGAGACTAAATTCCTAATTAGGGTCTGACAGGCCTAAAAAATCAAGAGATGTATGATGTATTTCATATTTATCAATGCAACAGGTGTTTTCTATCCTATTATCTTTTCTCATTCTAATTTCATGCATTACTCATCTTTACATTATTTTAGGGGTTAGATGTTCGACAGAGGGTAATCCTTAATAAGAATATAAGGAAGGTGTGCATGCATCAATTTTAGGGATTAGACGCTCGACAGAGGATAACTTCTAATATAACTAAAAGGAAAAGATATCATAATAAAATCATTGCTAGACATAGAATGATTGCATTATGCTCAAACATCAAAACACGTATCTAGAATTACGGCTTCATGCATTTTATCTATTGAATCTTTGCGAAGACATTTGAAAGATAAATAGGTAAAATAGGTTTGTCATCATGAGACTTGGGGAAAAACATTTGTGACTTCTCAAGATGCAACAAAGCCAATCACCCATGCCGACAACATCGTCCATGTCGACTCTGCCGCCCATGTCGATTCCGTTTTCATGCCCCGTACCCATGCAACCAAGTCCCGCATCATTACCGGCTCCGCTTCCCATGTCGACTGTGCCTCCATGTCCTGCACCCGTACAACCATTCCCTACACCCTTGCCGCCTTTACTTCCCATGCCTGCTGCCTACTTATTCGATCTCTGCCACACTCACGCCGCCGTTTCATGCGACAAGCTCTTCAATGTTGTTGCTCAGTATGGACGTGCAACAGCTCCTAATGACAAGGCTTTCAAAGGGAGAAACATGACGTTGTCTGAGATGGGAACTGAATACTATGGACCTACGCAAGCGCCAACCAACTGTGTTTGCATTATGGACGGCTGTTGACCCAGAGGAGCCTCGCCGAAATAGACCTTGGGATCCTGGAAGACTTGGACGGACTCGTAACACCTTGAGGACAAGGTGTTACTTGATGGGCTCGGGAATGATACAGTTGATACTGGGGTCTGCAAGAAACAAGGGCTACAAGGCCCAAAAGGAAGGGTGTACAACCAGCTTACTTGAAAGAGTATGTGCAGAATGGCTAGCAGGAGCAAAACGTGCTAATAAGATAGTGGGTTGTTAAAAAGAATAATATTGTTATCATTCTGTTAGGATATTTGTTATTTGCTTTTATCCTTTCCGTTAGTGTTGTCGGGAGCTTGTCCCTGAGCACTTAGCTCTATATATGTAGGAATGATCTTTCCTTTGGAAGGTAGAAAAATAATACAAATTTCTTCCTTATCTTTCTCTTTTATGGAGGTTCCTAGCCCTCAAAGCTAGGTTGTTCTTTTCACCCTATGCTTGCGTTCGTAACACACACCCAACATGATTTAAACAATTGCTTAAAGTTCTTTATATACCAATACACAAGTTACTTGCTATGCTATTCAATGTTGGACAAAAGCTCAACTATTATACTCCCAACAGCTGCAAAAAGTATGTGGCACAAGATCAAGTCCCCTTGTGGGCAGTTATAAGCTACTTCTTGACAGGTGTAGAATAATTCTGCTCTAAGTGTTTGATTTTACCCTCAGCCAATGCACGTGTTTTATAATCTCTTAAACCATGTAGGCTTAGTAGATTACATGGATTGGGCCTATACCCAGTCCGTAACATTTGGTAATTAGCCTTGTTATTCCAAAAGTATGAATCCAGATAATTGTAAAACTCGACAGATAGAGCTAAGCAAATAAATTAGTTAAATAATTAACTACATTGAAAAAAATTAAACATTAGGCATGCATGTATGCCTTGCGAACTGCGTTGTATGGTCCGTTGATTTTAGAGCAATCTAAAGCATGAAATTTATAGTAGTAGCTAGACTTTTGTAATAATTTCTGTAATAGGTTGTCTTTATACTCTGAGCAGATGCTCGAGTGTTACAAAAATGGAATTGAATAACTAGATTGTAGGGGGAGACAACATGAATTTCTAGCTAGCTAGTCGTTCTTTTGGTTTCTAAACTTAATCTATTATTTGTGGGGTCCTATATATTTTGACATGAAATAATAGGATCTTGGCCAAGTCAAAGAGGAAGAGAAAGCTAATGATGTGAGTTCATTTCTTGAACATAATGGTTGACCTGATTTGTGCTACTCTTGGAGAAAGAAAATGGCAATGGTGGTTGGAGAAAAATGAAGCTTCCTGCCTCAGAATTCTTTGAGGACAAACTTTTGAAGTAGCTTGTTAAGCATTCTTTCCTATTCTGGTTCAAGGGATTGGGTGAAGCCAATTGAAAATGCTCCCCAAGTTTTAAGTTCAACCCTGAACCAAGAACATTGTCTGATTCCTCTTGGTTCCCACTGCTTGATCCATTCCCCACTATTGATGAAACTGCAGCAGCTATTACTGAACGAAGACTCGGGTCTGTGCTGATTGCCTTTGTTATTGTTTCTGCCAAAGCTTCTTTGGAAGGAGTTTGCTTTGTTATGCTTTGTTGATAGAAATTTTCTTGGAAATATTGATTTCCCTTGATAACTGGCCTAGTCATGGGGATTTTGTCAATTGGTGTTGTGGAAGTGTCACCCCCCTTACCCCAAATGGATGGTATGAAGTTATTATCTTGGGAACAAAAGCTGAGACTAGCTGGAGAAAATTTTGGGTTTGAAATTGAAGCTATCGTCGAAGGTAAGCGATGATGGAATTGAGTTGATGAGGAGGAATTAGAAGCTGAAGAAGTCATGTCTAAAGTGATTGTTGAAAACAGATTTGGTGAGACATGGTTTGGTGGTGACAACATTTGTTTGGCTCTTAGTTCATCAAACTGATGACTGAAACTCACACCATTGAGTAGTGTGGTAGGAGCATTTCCAAAAGATGCAGAATTGTGGCTTGTAAGGTGAGATGTTGAAGAACCTGACAACAGCATGGAAGCAGCAGCTGAAGTGGTTGAAGCCATGGCTGTGGCTGAAACTGCAAGAGGGTGGTTGTGTGTTCCTTCATATGTGGTGATTAAGATGGACAAGTCCTCAGCACACCTTTGCACCTGAAGTCATACATGCATTAAATTTGGGGTATTATTACTCAATACATCTGAAACTTCAATTTGCATTCAACAATAATAATGCATATATGAGTTTAGCTTATATACTGTGAATTTATAATACTTTTAGACAGATATTCACTAGGAATTTACTATTTTATTATGTTATCCAATTTATTAATATGATGATGAAGTGAATTGTTATTTGATGACAATGTTTAGTAAGTTTACACTGATAAGGCATATAAATTAAACTATATGTATGTATACCTGCTTCCTGACTGGACATGTTGGTGCAACTGTGCAACGATAGTATGCCCTTGGACATGGATTTCCCTTTGCTATCTTCTGTCCATATTTCCTCCACTGGCATCCATCATTCATCTGTTTGGAAGGCATACCACCAGATATTACACACACACACATATATATATATCATATCCTAGAATACAAGAATGAAAATATACGTGCATAGTTGGTTGTTTCATAAATACTACGAAAAAATATCACTTTGATTTCTCTTTATTACGGTTTGCAAAACTTGTTTTTAAATATTATTTCTTATAAAAAATTATAAACAAAGCAATATTTTTATAATTATTTATCAAAAAAAAACTAAAAAAGTAAAAACAAAACATTTTCTATAACCAAATTAAGATGCGTTATTGTTCTTTGATACTGACCGTGGGAGTATCACATCTTGCTCTCACAGATACCCTGGCTCTCTTGGCTGGCATTTGATCTGAAACGTCATCATTTACATTTATCACTTTTGCTGATTGATTTGTTCCCTCAGCTTCTACTTCCTTTGGTTCTTCTGAGCTATTCGTGGGACTCAAATCAGACACAACCTCCATTGACAAAAGGTGTTTGGAGTCTAATCCAAGAGTAAGGTTGGGTCCAACGTCTTCTTCTTTTGGTTTGTTGGAGTATCCAATTCTTGCTAATTCTTTCTTAGGCTCCATTGGACTCCTTCCAAGGCAAAGTGACACAAGCTCAGGCTCTGCAGTTTCATGATCAAGGGAAGTAGATGAAACAGCTAAACCCTTCTTTGAAACATCTTTGTGAAGGATGTCAAAGAAACGGAGTTGAAGGGAGTGATAGTCCTTTTCTACTCTTTCCAGCATCATCTTCAATCTCTCATTTTCTTCCTTCACCTCACCCATTTCAGTTTTAGCAGATTTGAATTTATCTTCCTGTATTTCAAAACAAACAGTAATTATAACAATTAATCAGCTATTTGATTCCTGAAGAGAAACTTTTGTTTTATTCTTTACTCTTCCATATTTTTCATGCCAAACTACATGCGATTTGTTCATTCAATTGAATAATTGCTTGGTTAGTTAAGGTTTGCTTTACATGAACAGAAATCTTTCTATATTTTCGTCAAACTCTGTAAATAAAAATTTAATAGATTGATTGATGTGATGTAATTAAAAAAATCCTGAGATATATCAGTATTCAATCAAAGTTAGAAAGCTGTCTATATACCTTGTTAATTAATTAAAGACACTCATGAATATAAGATAGAGAAAATTATTCAGAAACAGTATAGGATGCACAAGAAGAAAGATTAGGGAAGGGAAAGGAGTAGCATATACCTTTGTAACTCTCTTCTCTTCTATCTCTGGACCATTGGGGCTAGACATTTTTGACATGGCCTCAATTATTACTATTTCTCAAGTAGAGTTCCCTCAATTTCAAAATATACAAATGGCACAATTGTGCAACACATACCCTCTTATAGACCAAACAACTATATGAGCTAGACACGGTATAAATCTAATTAAAGAAATACAGATCCAATAGCTCTCTACCATTACGCAGCCACCACCCTTCAAATGTCAACACCAAATTGGTAAGATAATATTTGTGGGACTTATTATAATTATTGTACGGTTAAACTAATTATATGATCACCCAAATCTGAGTCATAAATGAGGTTGAAAAGGAGAATTTTGACACACAAGTTGTGCATTACTTAATTTGATAGTTGAAGCTTGGTACTCATGAGAGGACGTCACATGGAGTATGTGGTCAAAGTTGCAACATGGAACCAGTTATTAGCCATGGCGGCGAGTGAGAGCACCTCTGAAATCTTTGTCAATGGTGTAGCCTTATTACGCGGTCCACACGCTGCATGGTTGTAAGCTATTGCTCTTCTGTCAACGTAGTGTGCCATTGACCTGCTTTCTATGAATGCATTGCCACGAAGGATAATAAAAATATACTACTTGGTGTTTTATACTATCATTTATGTACAAGTTGATTATATAATTAACACTAGTCATCGTGTTCATCTTTTCCATGTCCTTCTGTAATTAATAGTTGAAATGTTTATTATGTTTAAGATTTATTTCATCTAAATTGAATTCATCTTTAGATTACATACGCTATATATATGGTAATTAAGGTAATTGGTTTTTTAAATAATTATTTTTAATTGATTCACCGTCTAAAAAACTTCTACAATGACATTCTTGAAATGCATACAAAACTCTAGTGTTTATTATATCTGTCTTATATAGTAAAAAATATATGTTATACTATATATTTACGGATCATTTACATTATTTCAGTTTTAGTTGGTAGAATAGCACCTCATTAATAGTATAAAAATAATTGGGTATTTAAAAATAAATCTATTATTTGTCTCAAACAAAAACGTATTTTGCTTTAAAACGATTTTCCAATGTTAATTACTTACTTTCATACAAAAACAAACCTTTTATTAATAAATGTAATTTATTGGGCATAAAATATGCTCATTCAAAGCCTGATCATACAATATGAAGAAATAATTAACTTACCAAGTTTTCAAAGGTCGCGCACCAAACAAGGGTCACAGGACAAATGCTAAATTAAATTGAGTTTTCGGTCCTTAATTACTGTTACTGTTACATTTTCTAATAGTTGTTCCCGATCAAATATTGTAGGTCTTTTTGCATTATTTTTTAAATAGCGTCTATGTTTGGTTAACCTTTTAAAATTGGGACTAGCCCAAAGTGTATGTCTCGGGATCTGAGTGTTACGTATTACTCTTTAATATATTTAGATACCAAATGTCAGAAAATGACAGATATATATATTATTTTTAAGGAGGAGCAAGAAAGATACTACAAAGTAAAAAGATAAAAGAAAAAAATCATATATATATATATATATATATATATATATATATATATATATATATATATATATATATATAAATGTCGTCTGAAAACATTTAAAATAATTTGGATATGATAGTTGGATTATAAAACATATAATGGTGTCAATGTGATAATTAATTAAATAATTCGTGGAGTTAATGCTTACATTCATACAAGTATGCATCGGTTAGCCATTAAGTAACTCCAATGGATTTTTTAGGGCTTGACTAAATTAAATAACTTAGATTCCATTCCCTAATTCTAGTTGGCAACCGAACATAATTAAGTATTTGATTCTGGCTTCTAGCATTGGGGGCTTGTGTGTGAAATTCAGAACTATATATGACAAAGAGGCCATCCAATATATATATATATATATATATATATATATATATATATATATATATATATATATATATATATATATATATATATATACAGTCACATTTTGACGTAGGCCTTAATATTTCGACCGTATAGGCATAGGATATTAATTAATAAAGGCGCCTCTTCGAGCGGTGTAGGTTCTTCAGATTGGAGGTCAAGTAATATTCACTTATGTATCAACTGTTTTACCCTTTCCATTGTGCAGTTTTAATTAATGTTTTGTAGAATTGGTCTTGTTCAAACCCAACGTTCAACCACTATTACTTGTCAATGGGTTAGCATGTACTATTGCACCTTTTCCACTGCTCTGAGTAATTGTTAATTATAACGTATCTTATAATAGGCTAATAAGTTAGTCTAACCCCTCTGTTGCTATTCGATACTTGAACTTGATGCTGCAAAATTAACACAATGAATTAAATCTTACTATATAATATTTATTGGATTTTTTTTTTTCTTCTAAAATTCGCTAAATTCGAATTTAGTCTCCAAAACAAATTTTGACTTTGAAACTCTTTGGAAAGAAAAAAAAAATCACTATAAATTGTAGACTTATTTGATGCTTTAACTTGATGTTGCAAACTAACACAATTAACTAACTCTTATATAATATTTATTGGATAAATTATGTTTTTTTGTTCTTTTATAAAATTTTAAATTCGAATTTAGTCTCCAATTTTTTTTTTTTATGTTATACTTCAGTCTCCCAAAATAAGTACAAAACCTTTTATTGTTCATCCAACATGCTAACATCATTAGTGTCATTGCGTACATGGCAAATAGACACTCACGTTTAATGAGTCAATTAGTATTTTTTTTAATGAGGTATTGTCATATCATCAAATTGATATGCATAACCATTTTTAAAAGAACAAATTAGGAAACGCTTAATCACGAACAATGAATCCTAAAATTTTCAAATTACTTAGTCAAAGAAGGTTGTGACATGCAGGCGTTCTAGCGCAGGTGTTTGGTGTAACTCTCTAGTAGTCTTGTTGTTAATTGGTCTCGTATAGAGAGAAATGAATGATTCATCGTCATGTTTTTGTAGAGGGGTGGATGGTTCATCTTCTACCTCTTCAACGATTATTTAGAAGCTCTAGAGTGTATGGGTGTGGAGAAATGGTGATGTTGTTGATGATTTCAAATAGTGAGAGAGTAGAGAATTTTGGAGATATCGGAGCTAGGAGGTAAGTGTTGGTTTTTTATTTTTTTATATTTTTTCGTGGGTGTGAGCGAAACTTGAAGACAAGCCAGAGCTTTGTTTCTGCGCGCATGATCTTGCTATTTCTTTTATTATTTATAGACTCATGATAAATTCTTATTTGACGAACTTATGTGCTTCATTTCATTATTTAATAAAGAGAAAAGGAATTATAAAAATTTATAAAACAACGAAAATATTACTATAGTTTTAAGTTTTAGTATTAAATAAACATAGTTAGAATAAATTAATATATTCAACTGCATATATTTTAAATAAATTGATAAATAAAGAAATACATACCTATACATACATACATATATATATATATATATATATATATATATATATATATATATATGCATAATTTATATCATCAATTATTATTTTAAATAAAGTAGTATGAATTATACTAAATTCAATTATATATCTAAAAATATTGATTTTTAATTATTATTTTCATAGAATATATTTTAATGTAATCAAAATTTAAAAAAAAGATATATATAAGTAAAATAGAATTAAACACAAATCTTTAAAATATATTTTAAAATCTTTTACAATTTTTGTAACAGACTATTAAATTAAATGAACTAAACTATATATTTTAACATAAGAGGAAAACAACAATGCAATACTCGCATCTCTAGGGGAGAGTAGTGTAATTTATTATAAACTTATCAGAAGAGAAAACAATATAATAGTCTCATCTAGATGGGAGTATAATTTACTTTAACAATATTTAATTGTTAAATAGACTAAACTTTATATTTCACTATTAGTCCTTTTACCTGTGTCATGATCAGGCCTTTTATATTGAATGTAAATTATAAGAAAAAAGAGGGATAATGAGTATAAAGAAATATGTAGAAATTGTTAATATTTATTGGATATAATACTCAAGAACAAAAAACACATATGATTAAATATGTTATAGAACAAAAAAATTCATAGTTAAGCTAAACATTACAACAACATATTTAAAATAAATTATTCATTTTTATTTTATTTTTGCTAACAGTAATCTATTCTTTTATAGTTGAAAGTTATGAGATTAATTTCTCAAGAAAATAAAATATTAATTAAGAGAAAATTTATTTTCCCCCATGTTACTTTATTCACATATATAGTGAGGGATTGAATTACTAACATAAGCTATTTGTCACTTATATCACATCTTGTAAGTATGTAGTAAATATTTTTATTAGTACTTTAATATTTAAAATATTACAACATATATTAGATTAATAACATTTCAAATATAAGTTTAAATATTTTTACTAGTATTATAATATTTTTAATATGTTAACAGTCAAGCTAAAGCATTATTTTGTAAAAGGTTTCAACCATAAAAAAGTATCAGGTAAATATTATATTAGTTTTTGAAAAAAAAAATAATCTGAAAGTTCTAGAAATTTCAAAAAAGAAAAATACAATAACTAGCCCAAAAAAAATATAGTTGTTACATATATTATAATAAATTGCATTCGTCAAGTTTTATAATATTTTATCCCTACTGTCACAATTAAAAAATTAAAAAAAAGGATGCAAAATATTAATATTTAACTGTATTTGAAAAGTATTTAATAAGATGTATATTTTCTAAATGAATATAGTAAAAAAGAAAAACATATGTTTTCTTCATCATTCTCTATTGACATTGGTACAGTGCCAAAACGAAGGTATATATATTTTTTCCTTGTAATTAAATTACTTATATGATTAATGAAGCTAAATTCAAATGTGTATCAGAATTAATACAAGTGTCGTCTTGATGTGTGTGCTCCACGTGAATGAGCACAATTTTGTGTTGCACTTAGGGTTAGTAAAAGTGGGTGGGCGAAATTTTTAATTTTTAACAAATTTTACTCTTAAGAAATTAATTTGATGTACTTTATCTCTTATTTTTAAAAATTTATGAATTTTACCTTTCATTATTTTATCCTAACACTTTTTACTCTCATTTTTTCTTTTTCTTTTTTTATTAATTTCTGCATCCAACTTACTTTTTGGCAAAAATTTTCCACCGATTTCACCTTTTTACTAACCCTAAATCCAACATAATATTGTGCTAATTCACGTGGACCACTCATCAAGCTATCATCATTTGGCTTTTTTATTGTTTTAGTTCGGATACACGAAAAAAATATTAAAAATATATATTATTTCTTTAACCATCATCATCAATGTCTAACCCATTTTCAAACAAACTCTAATGACCGTCAGATTAAAAGTCCATTCATTCAACGGAAACAAAAAGGTTCCCAACTTGGCACATGAAACTAAGCTTACCAAGTAGAAGTTGTCATGAAACAATGTTAAAAGAGAAAGAGGAATAAATGATACACTTTTCTTTTTTATTGTATTCATTTTAGAAATATATATATCTATTTCAATTCAAATACGATTACGTATTGACATATTGCATCCTTTATTGTTATTTCATGATAATAAGATTAATTCAAACATTATAAAAACTAGATAAATGTTATTTATTATGTATTTAACAATTGTTGTAAAAAATATATTTTGTGGTGTTATGTCACAATATTGATATACTAATACCCAATATTTTTTAGTGTTTTGTAGCCACAATGATTATCCTTTTCTAGTGATTTTAAACTGTCAAAAGTATTGGGTAAATATTGTGTTAGTTTGTGACAATCATATAAAAATATCAATTGTTCAATAAATCTAAAAAAAAATTACAGGGATTGTTTCCCTATTGCTGTTTGAATTCACTATTTTTTCTATTAATAATATTTGGGTCTGTTTAGGCAAATGGTTTATAGTCCATTGGGTGCCAACCTAGCTAGTTGGGATTTTTGCGGCTATTTTGATGCTTGAGCTCGCCTAATCTTTTATCATAAAAAGGTACTTATTAAGATGTAATTAATTTTTTTTTAAAAAAAAGAGGATAAAAAAATATCTTTTGTTCCTCGTTCACTCTTAACATTGGTACAATGCCAAAAGAAAGGTATATTTTATTTTCCATATAAATTATTTATACGATTTCAGAAGTTGAATTCAAACGTAAAAGGAGAATCACAAAGATTTTTACCCTTCTCTTATTGTCTAAATTGAAATTTTGAGCATAATTAACAACCCAAGATAAACAAACTTTGGACAGAACCATATCAATCCCACAACACATATGGCTACAAGTTAAGGTTCTTACTTAAAAACATTAATTTATGAGTTCATTAATAATTTCTTTGAGGATTAGTAAATCCATGGCCTATCATCTTATACATACACATGTATAATGGTAGTGCACAATTTATATTTGTAATCCAAATTAAATGCTAGGTCTCTCTTATCTTAGTCTTGTACACCTTCAGATACACTTTTCCTTTTGACTATTTTCATTTCGAAAATATACATCTGATTAAATACTTTTCAAATACAATTTATATATTAATATTCTGCATCCATTTCTTTTTTGGTGGCGAAATGGATTGCATCTCTAAAACCTAGATAAATGCAATTTAATATGTAATTAACAACTATATTTGTTTTGGGATAATGACTGTCATTTTTTTGGAGATTTCTAGAATCATCAAAAAAATGTTAATTACTTTTTAAAGATTTTGTCACAAACTATTTACCCGAGATACTTTAATTTTTTATGGTTTAAAACCATTAAAAAATGATAATCAGTATAGTTACAAAAAGTGCAAAAAGGTATATATTAGGTGTTATTATATCTGTATTGTGACACAACGCCACAAGATATTTGTTTCAACAATTGTTAAATACATAATAAATAGCATTTATCAAGGTTTTATAATATTTTAATATGATTATCTTTAAATAACAATATAGGATGTAATAGATGAATACCTAATCTTATTTGAAAAGAATTTAATTAGACATATATTTCTAAAATGAATACAGAAAAAAAAACGGTATCATCTATTCTTCTTTTTTATTGACACTAGTACAATGCCAAAAAGAAGGTATATTTCTTTCTTCGATCCTTGTAAAATTATTTGTTCTTTTGACAAGGTCATTGGTACAATGCCAAAGGAAGGTATATCTATTTTTTCCCTAATAAACAAACTTTGGACAAAACCAAATCAATTCCATAGCATCTATGGCCACAAGTTAATGATCTTAGTTAACAACATAATTTATGTGTTCACAATGTGCTGTGAGGCTAGGATCTATCAAATTCGTGGCCTATCACCCCTTATGATAGTCCGCAATTGATATTTGTTGTTTATTGATAGGCCTCTCTCATCTTAGTCTTCTTTTCCTACATAAATCATGGCCTTCGAGTAAGAAAAAAAAACAAGTAATTTATAAGGAATAAAGAGATATACATTTTTTTTGCATTGTACCAATGTCAAGAAATAAAAAAGAATAGAAGATGCATTTTTCTTTTAAATTGTATTCATTTAGAAATATACATTTAATTAAAGCATTTTCAAATACGATTAGGTATTGATAAATTACATCCTATATTGTTATTTCACGACAATAATAATAATAAAAACATTATAAAAACTTGATAAATGCTATTTATTATGTATTTAACAATTGTTGTAACAAATATTTGCGGTTCTTTATCAAAATACTGATATGCTAACACCCATTACATTTTGGTAGTTTTTTAACCGTATAAGTTATATCTTTTTTTCTTCTGACGGTTTTAAACCGTCAAAAGTATCGGATAAATATTATATCATTAAAATGATCAATCTTAGACAATTCTAGATATCTTTAAAAAATCACGGACGCTAGCCTAAAAAAATATAGTTGTTAAATAGATAGTAATTACATTTATCAAATTTTTGTATTATTTTATCCTTATTGCCATAAGTGTTTTTAAGAAAAATAGGATACAAAATGTTAATATCTAATTGCATTTGAAAATTATTTAATCAGATGTATATTTTTTAAATGAATAAAATGAAAAAGAAAAGCATATCTTTTGTTCCTTAATTATTCTCTATTGATGTTGGTATAATGCCAAAAGCTCGAACATAGTTACACCAATGTTAACTGGTTTAATACCGATTTTCCAAACATTAACACGGGTTCATTAGCACATCCAATCGATCGAATAACAAAATTGAACAAATTGTACGTTCGATTTTCTGATCAAGCCGAATTTTAAAACACTAGTCTAAAGTACTCTTGAATCCTCAAGGTATCTAGCTTCTTATTTTTTTTCACTGGATCATTATTATTAATTATTATAAATATCATCCTGCTTTATTGTTGAATGATAAATTTTAAAATACTCCAGAGACTCAATTGACTAATTTATCTTCGATTCCTAAGAATAAATAAATTTTAAAATATATCTTTACCAATGCATTCGCTATTTAACTGCAGCTCAATTAGTAGTTCAGTTTAAAATCAATGCTATACACCCATCCAATTCACTAAATGCACCATTTTTTTGGCATCAGACTAATTGAATTAAATAAATCCAGCTAAAAAGCAAGCACATCTTTTTTTAAAAAAAAAAGAAGAAGAAAAAGAAAACCAGTTCATTACTATGCAATATGCACCTTCATTTTGATACTATTTTCCAGTGTAAGTATCATGTTTGTCTTTTGTTGTTTTCTGTATGTACATAATAACTAACTGTAGGCACAAAACAGCACCAATTAAGAGCCTCATGTTCCATGAAGAAGAAAATAAAAATACTAATTAAAAAGGGTATAAAGATAGACCAAGGTTCACAAGAGGACAAAAGGGTGGCATCAAATGGGATAGAATAAGACAAATGATCAACAGGAATATCATTTGACTGCAGCAACAGATCATAGGAACAAGTAGATGTTGGGTGACATGACAACATTAGTTCTCCACAATTTTTGGGCCGCTGTACATCTTTACAACTACTTTTAAATTCTCAGGTTTCTCCTTCTCTTGAAGCCATTCATATGCTGTTCTTTCCTCCTCTGGTATGGATAGTCCATCTACTGAAATTTCCAAAAGATTCAAATCATTGTATGTAGGTAAAGAGAAATGAGCCGCCAAAATACTGAATAATACATTTATGCCAATAAAGGGCGATATATAATATATGGCTTTGGAAACTAGCTACCTTGTGCATACGATTGAAAAATTGGATTATTATAGAGTGATAATCTACAAGTTTTGGACTACTAATGATACACTGATTTTTATTGGTAAATGAATTATTTAATGTTTTTAAAATTATACATCAACACAGGCTAACAGCCAAATGATTAAGGCAGACCATGAATTTTGCAATTAAGATAATTTTCCAGCAACCGTCAATATATAGACTATTTTCTCCTAGTCTTAAAAATATGTTTTCGGTTTATGAAAATTTGTATTTTTTTTAATTTTAGTCCTTCTAAAAAATTTATTCATTTTTAGACTTTGTAAATTTGTATTTTTTTTTATAATTATAGTCCTTGGAAGATATATTGTTTTAATTAATTTTAGTCCTTGTAAAAATTTAATTCATTTTTAGTTCCTTTTAAGTTTATATTCTTTTTAATTTTTGATTCTCATAAGCACCAACATATGAAGAATATAAATAAAAAATTGAAATCTAAAAGAGACTAAAATTAAAAAAATTAAAACACAAACTTATAAGAATATTTTGACGAAAAAAACTTATAAAAATCAAAATTGAAAAAATGTCCATTTATAGCAACTAAAATTTAAAATAAATAAATAAATTTACCGGACAAAAAAAAACACTAACTTATCAAAAGTAAAAATATATTTAAGTCTTTTTCTTAATAAATAAATATTAAAATTATTCACTCACCAATTAAGTTTATGGATCATCGTTTCAAAATATCATAATTACTTTTAACTCATCAAAAAGTAACAAAAAAATTTCCTTCTTCCACCTCACTTTCAAAGCAAGATCAACTCTCGTAAACGGTTACCCAAACAAGCAAAATTAGTGGATCATAGGAGTTCCAAAACTCACTAGACCACCCTATAATTATCCCATTTTTATGGGGTGTTGTCAGAAAAGATGAGTGTGATTAAGTATATTAATTATCATTTGTTTAAAAATATTAAGATACCAGAAAAGTTGGACAAAGGGTAATCAATGGACATTATTTAGTAGTATTTGTCAAAGGATATGAAGATACCTGAATAGCTGGAGAAAGGGAAATTCTGGTAGTATGTGCAGTGCCTTCCATCAGGATCAGAGTATGGAGGACCAAGAACATCTAAAACTGCGCAAGCTGTCACTGCCGTGAACCAATGCATGTTGCCCTCAGCAGGATAAAGGATGGAGGGGTCACAAGGAGCATTGAAATCAGCATCAACCTTGACTTTAGCCAATCGCATATCCGAAGCCTCGGCTGCCATAGATGGAATATGCAAATTATTGTACATATATTACCAAGCAACTTGAAAATTTTGACACATCGAATACATATTGATCATATGCATCTTCAATTCCCTAAAACAAGATGAGTGGTTGCAGAAATTGACCTTAATCCAAGGAAATTTTCATCTTGTTTCTTGAGATCGAGCCGGACGCAATGGTAAAGTTGTGCCTTGGTGACCAATTAGTCATAAGTTCAAATCCAAAAACAGTTTCTTTACATATTTATGTATACAATGACCCTTTCTCATACCTTTGCATGGTGAAGAACCTTCTCATGGTGTTGCCTCCGGATATTAAGATACGCTAGTTTTTTTAATTCATATACATGGTTAACAATGGCATTTTATTCCACATCTCATCGTTACAACCACGTTTCCTTAAATGTAAAGCTTGTTCCACATGTAAATTATGGGAGAGAACAAAGCTTCTCTAGACATAAATAAATAAATACAGCGCTATCTAACTGTTAACTCATTAATATTTATTACCTTCGTGTTCCATAATAATGGTTGTGTAAGAAAAAAAAATTATTTTTTTATCCTTAATATATAGTTGATTTTTGCATTTGATCCTTGATATATACTCATTTTTTGTATTTGGTCCCTAATAATTTTTTTTTTTCGAATTGGGTTCCTAATATTTTAAAATTTTATCATAGGTCCCTACTATTAGTCATGATCCATTATTAACTTACATGACCCTTAACCAGACATGTAAGCATGTCACGTGTGGTGTCACGTGTACGCGTTAGTAAGATTGCACGTGGGAATTTTTTTAATTTTTTAAAAAATTATTTTTTTCTCTTTTATCTTTTTTTTCTCGAAAGAAACCTTATTTTGCCAAAAGTGGAGAAGATGGTGTGAGCAACTAGCATGGAGGGCTTACTCGAAACCCTAGACTCAGCAAACCACCACCACGACACGTCTCTCGGAACAACGATATTAGGTTCATGCAATTTTGAGACGTAGAATGCTCTTCCCAATCTTCTTCATTCCTTGAAAATCATCTGAAACGGGAACTGTAACGGCAAGTCTAAACTTAACGTCCTTGAGGTTGAGTTCGATCCCGTTAAGCTTCTCTGTTAATCAGAAGTGATGATTCTCCATTCAGAAGGAAAAGAGATTCCGTATGTGGAGCGTTCTGACGATGACGAGGTCATCCCGCTTGTGTTTCTTGAGGTCCTTAAGTCATGTGAGATGGAGGTTGTCATCCTCAGGGAGCGTGAGGAAATGGGAGGAGTGGAGGAAGTTGATGAGTGTGCGCTTCATCTTCCATTCATTGATTGGGTGGGAAAGTGTGAGAGGCATGGAAGGGTACATCGTGAGGTTGAGCTTCACACGCAGGACTAGGCGAAGATCGTTCTCGATCTCCAACAACTTCTCTTCATTATTTTTCTTTGGTTGCTGCTCCTCACTAATATTCACGCAAGATGCATACCTCAGCAGTGGCGGTGATGAGTAGGAGCAGTGGCGGAGTGTGTTGGTCGCAAACGAGTTTGTGTTTGCAAATGTTACAAATGTTGGCGGTTGCAATCAACACTCAACAGAAAAAGGGGTTGTGAGACTGATTGGGAAAAAAAGAAAAAAAATTAAAAATATTTTTTTCCACATATAGTCTCACTCAGGCAATGACTACATGTGACACCACATGTCACACGTCAACGTGTCCGGTTAACGATCACGTAAGCAGTTAACGGATCCCGATTAACAATAGGGACCTCAGACAAAACTTTTCAAATATTAGAATCCGATTCAAGAAAAATTTATTAGGAATCAAATGTTAAAAATGAATATATACCAGGGACCAAAAACATATTTAAGCTCATCTCTTATAATACTAATGGTATGAACTACAAAAATTAAAAATAAATTAATAATGACAATGTTAGTTTTGTAAAATTGTCCTTCTTTTTATCTAGTTATTAATTTTTTTGGGTTTAATTTTGTAAAACAACTTAAGTTAGGACTACAATTATAATACACAGATAGAGTACTCTCAGTTTTGTGCTTTGAAAAGAGTATGCCTCTGAAACGACACTCGTACTAAACCATTTTAATATGAAACCGAAGAATAGATTATGTTTAATATCTTATTCTTCCTCTTATATATCACTATAAGTAAGGGTCTCATTGTACGAAAACACAAACAAGAAAATACTCACTTTCTGATGATGGTTTGACTATGGTAGGCATGTGAGGAGGCAAGTCAACGACCCAATCATAAGATTTGATGTGCATGGTTCCAAAAAGAAGCTTACTAAAAACCGTCATTCCAGGGTGATTGTGAAGAGGAATAACTCCAGAAGGTGGCAAGCAAAATATTCCCATCTTCAACGCATAAAATAATAATAATAATAAATAATAACAAAATTATAAGAAATAAAGTTACTCTTACACACCAATAAAACAAAATAAACGACACCAGTATAGCACTGCAAGAAAGCAATTTATAGGTCATAGCTTAGTTACCGAAAATTGTTGACACTCATAAATGTGCAGGTATGTAATTTTTGGAGTTCTTCGAGGATTATTTGAACTGAAAAATGCCATTTCAGGCTTTAAGCCAACGTCTTCTTGTTTTATTTCACCTGCACAAAGCCATAGTATAAATATGCTTATCATAGCATTTAAAATTAAGGGAAAGAAATGAGAAGTGGAATTAACTATTGGTAGATTAATTTTTGGCATTCTGCACAGGTAAGATAGTGTGGTCCAGGTAAATAACTATTTGAGTCAATCCCAAAGAAGCATTAAACAAGAAAGGTAAAGTAAAATCAAAAGTAAAGACTTAAAAGTGTACTTGATTATACCTTTAGTTTTAGTTTTTAAAAACTGATTTTTTTTAAAGAGTAAGAGTGATAAAAGAAAATGAGACAAAAAATGTATGGATATTAATAAAAGAAATAAAAGAATATATATATATATATATATATATATATATATATATATATATATTAAAAACTGAAAGAGAAATATTTTCAACAATTTTAAAATCCATTTATTAAATAAGTTTTTTATTATTAAAAACGGAAAATAATTTCCAAAAATAAGAAACAAACATATCCTTATTTTCTTTTTAAAACAATTCACCCAACTTAATTTGATCTAGAAAAAATAATCAAAATTTAATCAGAAAAAATATATATATGAAAAGCCTTTCAATGTTTAGTGTAAAACAAATTAGTCTTTCTATACAGTGAAGGAAATGACTAAAATGTTTTCATGTTAACAATATGTTCTTAATAAAAATGTCCTTTATTTTATTTTTATTTTCAAAAAGACTAATTTAAGCATTTACTCAAAATTAAAGCTGAGTAGCTGTATCCCGTTTCAAATAGTGCCGCGTCCTTTTTAACATATATATACGGTCTTAACTCGCATTAAACAACTAAGTAGTTTTTGTCCTTAGCCTTCAGGACTGATCATATTTATCCTCTCCTTGTTAAAGATCACCACGATTTTTATTTTATTATTTATATTTTTTTTCTAAAGGATCACCACGATTAACTCACAGCATAAAGATTTTAATTAAAATATTAAACTTAAAAAATATAACATTTGATATCATAATATATAATATCTCTACTGTTATTTATCACACACACGCACACACACACAAATATATATATATATATATATATATATATATATATATATATATATATATATTAATTTCTTAATTACTACTCCATCGGTTTCTTATATTATAAGATTATTTTTAAAAATTTATTTGTCTCTTTTTACAATGATAAGATCTTTTTTAATTTTTAGATATATTAATTATTATTTTTTATATATTCTTATTTAATTATTTTTTTCTTCAAACATTAATAAAAAGTAATTAAATAAATAAAAAGATAAGAAAAAAATAATTTTAACATGATAGTAAGTATAAATAAATAAAAAGATAAGAAAAAAAATAATTTTAACATGATAGTAAGTATAATTAATTGATAAATTTAATATGATTAAATAAGTTAATTATTTTTTCTTTAACAAAAGTAAATTAAGGGAAAGGTTCTTATAATAAGTTAAGGAGGAAATACCTTAATAGAACCTTAAATCTATTTATGAGAAACTTCCAACTCAATATCAATAGTAGTATCGAGAATTATTGATTGTTTCCTGGCTAGTGACTGCAAACATTTACGTAAACCAGATACTTATGGCCATAATTATCACGAAAAAACACTTGATTTTAGGGGGCATAATACATCCAAATTAAGCTGGCCAATGTCAATGAGACACGACAATAGGAGCGAGAAACACGTGTGTCTCGCCTAATAAGACAGCACTTGATTGACAATGATTAAATTGAGAATGCTATGTTTATTATGCTTTGAAAGTGGACTTATAAAGACTTGACATCATATAGTAAGCGGAAAATGGTGATGTGAATATATATACCAGATAACTCTTGGGGAACATCAAGCACAAGATAATGGGCACTTGCATCAATACACGATGCTTACAAGACACAGACGCAACCTAGGAGAGGACACATAAGTAGCATACAAAAGACAATTTGTAAACATCCACACTATTAGAGTGGATTAATTAATTTTGAGTTGATTAAAAAATAGAGAGAAAAAACAATAGATATTATATCTTTTTTATTCATGTATATATGATATGATACTACATGGAGTAAATTTTAAGAGAATAACATCTGGAGTTGATACATACGGTTAGACTAAAGGAAAAAAAAAATTGTCATTAAATAATGGTCTTGGACTCTTGGGTCTTACTAACTTGCATCTAAAGTCAAGAAATATTTAATAAATATGTTAAATGCTTTTAATCAAAAAATAATATTTTCATTGAAATAAATGCATTAAGCAACTCAAAACCATTCTCCATTCAATAATTGAAATGAGAGATAAACATATGAGAAAATGATCGATCACCCTCACGAAAATTAAAAATCAAATTCACATGTACTCCACGTACCTAAAACAGAGAGAAGCATTTCAATGTTTTGAGGGGAAGGAACAATCCCAGGGCCAGTAGAAGCAAACACTTCATTACACGTTTGAAACAATTTCTGACCAGGCGACATCTTCCTCTGACGATGTCTCCGGTTCCTCCTCGATTTGTTGTTATTGCTGTTGGTGGTGTTGGTATTGGTCTCTTCACGCAATTCACACAACTCCCTCCCTTTTGTCTCAGACAGGTTCTTCCCAATCCCCATTTATATTAACCCTGCTATAATGCAGATCACACACACCCCAAAAAAGAGAACTTTCGTGTACAAATGAGTCTGATCGAGGAACTATTGATATGTTCGAGGATAAAATACAATTATGGGAAATGGGTAAGGAAGAAAAGTCAGGGAAAAAACATGTAGGAAGAGGGTACTCTAGAAGAAGCAAAACAGAGGAAAACAGGGGAAGGTGTGTTATAAGATGTAGTGAAAAGTGGGGTGAGATTCTAAGAGGGTTTAACGCAGGTAAAACGGTAAAAGGGGGAGTGTGGGGAAGTGAAAAGGAACATTGGTGTGAAGTGAAGGGGAAGAGAGAGGGGAGAAACAAACATTGGAATGAAGCAGAATTTGATATTGCATGTTTGATATAAACAGGTAGGGGAATGAATGCAAGTGAAATTGAAATGGAGAGAGAGAAACAGTGGTTTGGAAAGTAAAACTGAAAACCAGGGGCCACGTCAAGCATTCCAGTGGGCAGCTTCAAACGGCGGATTTAATCAATCAATATCTACTATATTATCTACTATAATGCACTTTCTTCATATAATTGTCACTCATATTTCAAGATAAAATGAATTATATATAATTTTTAATACAAAATGCAATATAATGAGTTTAATGTTTGTATAATAATCAATTAAAAAAATATTGTTGATATTATTGATATGATTTTTAATGTAATTATAGTAAAAGTCAATAAAAAATTATTTATAATTAATAAATTTAATATATAATAGATTTGTGATGAAATGAAATGTAAAATTATTATTAGTAAAAGAAAATATATTGTTATATTGAAAAGGTATCTTAAATGTGATTTATAAAATATTTCTAATAAAATTCAATGATTTTATTATACATTGACTATTTATTTATGATTTCTTTATTTGGATTATTTTTTGTGATTTTTTAATTTGACTACTTATTATGGTTGAACACTATAATGATAATAATGAAGAATTCATCTATAGTGTTAATTTATTGTAACTAAATTCTTTAACTTATGTGCATTCAATATCAAATAAAAGCTCGCTTTGAAATGTGTAACAAGTATTATTATTTTTTTTGTAAAAATTCATAAATATCTTTTAAAGCTATTTTTATGAATATTTAATATCATTACATACTTAGAATTAAACTTGAGATTATAGATGGTAAGACAAACCAACAAGGCATCAAGCTCCAACTCGCTTAAAACAGGGTGAGGTAAGTTAACTTGTTGATAATCAATCCACTTATTTAGAATTGGCTGGTGAATTGACCAACCAAAAGATAGAATGACGAGTTGGTGAGTTATGAAATAGCAAGTTGACCAATAAAAAAAATACAAAAATAATAAGAAAAGTATTAAAAATGGCAATTCATTTTTTTAATACATCACTTATTTTGTTCCAAATCATTAGTTATGCTCTATTTATTGATAAATGTAATCCAAATTCAAATATAATTAATGTTTTCAACCAAAGGTATGAAGCTTATATAAATTGGACTCGCATGTGTATACATTTTAAAACTTAACGTTGATAGGTCATTAACGTTGATAGATCATTATAAATCATTTGTGTTCTTGTCACAAATGGATCGAATATTTGTCCTGTTGTTGAAGAGTCTTCTACTGTGCTAAAAGATCTTTAGTATCGAAGGTTTGTCCCTATGGTTTTTCCTACCGAGGTCTTAGGTGCGTGAGTGTTTGGCAGAACGGAGGGGAGAGTACCTGCAAAAGACACTCTGATGCTTAAGTGAGGGTTCGGCCCATAGTTATTAAGGATATGTAGTGAGTGGGTGAGAATGAATCAATCCTCATACCTAGAGGATTCACCCTTTTTTATACTAACCATGTTGAGTATGGGGTATCTGGACCTATCACATCATGATTACCAATTGAGTAATATTTCTTCTGATTATGCTTAGGCACTTATAATCAAGTGATCACCCTTAAGCCGGCTTAGTGGTGATAATCATGGTCGAATGGTGCTCAATGCTTGCACATGTCAAAGGTCGAGATGTATTATTCAACATATATGGATGTGTGGCCAAAGGATGTGTTTGATTCGAGAGTGTCAAGTGTCCACTACTAGAAAATAGGGTTTTAACATCGGATATTAAAGACTTTTAACATTGGTTATTAACCGATGTTGAAAGTACCAATGTTGAAAGTAATACTGTTAACATCGATTTTGAAAAATCAATGTTAACATGAAAATGACAACATCGGTTTTTTAAATAACCGATGTTATATAATAAGAATTATAAAAAAAAGTCATATATCATGATATCAACATCGGTTTTTACCAAAACTGATGTTAACTTATACATACAACATCAGTTTTTAGTCAAAATTGATGTTGTATGTATATCTTAACATCAGTTTTTCCAATAACCAATGTTGGTAGTCAACAAACAACATCAGTTTTTAGTATAAAAAAATGATGTTATTTTCTGATAACCGACATCGATTTTTAGCAAAAATCGATGTTGTATGTTCAACAACAACATTAGTTTTTGCCTAATCGAGTACTTCATTCGGTATACTAGCCCCCCAACCCTATTTTGGCCTTGGCCGAAAAGAGGGACTTTGTGACATGTCAGAACAATTACCTCTTGTGAGGATTACCTCCCGAAAATAGATTTGGTGAAGTTCAACCTTAATCGAGGAGGGTGCTCTTGAGGGAACTGTTTGTGAGCTTCGAAGTTCAACCTTGGCCGAGGAGGATACCCAGGAGGGATATCTCTCATCTCAATGATACCAAAGATTGGAATATTAATTTAATGAAATTAGTTTATGGATGTAATATAATAAAATAAAGTCACTTTAGGGTTTTCTATGAAATGAGATATGAAATGGAGCTCTTGTGAAGAAGTTTTACAAATTAGGAAGAAAACTTCAAAATATTTTTATTAAATATTAATTAAATGTGTTTGGTAAGTCTCTCAAGTAACTTAAGTTACTATGACTAAAAATTAATTACTCAATAAGCTAGAGCTTCTAGCTTTTTCTTATAAACTTTCAGATAGAACATAATTATATAATTAGTGAGAATCAAATGCTTAAAAAGTATTCAAGAATATCAAATTCAAATAATAATAATAATAATGAAAAGTAAAATTAAGCTAAAATTTTACTTAAAGGAATTCATTTCCAAATAAGATTTGTTAATTATGAACAGCCATCGACTAATCGATTCAATATGGCTGCTGGTAATCTTGAATCAATACTAGATTTTACGTCTCTAAATTTAGCCCTTTATTTTTAGTTTTTTGACTCTTCTGTAGGTTAAGGTTCTTAAATTTCCATTAATTATGCTTTTTATATTGGAAAAAAGAAAATCTTCAATATACTTTTGGATACGACTGATGGCTTCGTGCTTATCCTAACCTCGAGCCAAAGTATAAAATAATTTAATTTTTATGAATGATTAGTGTTTGAAAATTTGTTTAATTTGTTAATGTACAATTACAAATTGTTTTAGATACAATGACACTACTTATAATTCAAGAAATATTTTTTAAAAATAATGAATTAGTTATATTGTTAATAACTCAATAAATATATTCATTTTTATGAAAAATAAGTAATATTTTATTAAAATATTTCATAATAAAATACGAGTATAAAAGAAAATAAGCATTTAATACATTTAAAAGTAATCGTATTTCTTATAATTAGAAAAAAAAATACAACCATTTGTTTCTTATGTAAAAGACTGGAGTAGTTTTTTTTTATATATAATTATAATTATATTTCATAATATAGGAATCATTATAAATTTATAAGTTATATCATAATAAAATTTATAAAAGATATTTTTAAATATATATATATATATATATATATTTAAAATTTATAATAAACAATTCAAATTATAATACAATATTAGTTTTAGATTTATATAAATTTTTCGCTAAGAAAATCAATTATACAACAAAAGATAGAGTAGTTTGAGATAATCAAGAGAGATATTTTTTAACTAATTCCAGAGATAGTGTATGAAAAATACCTCCCAAGAATAGAAGAGTAATAAGAATATGTAATTAAGACTTGAGAGAGCAAGGTTTTTTTTTTAATCATTAGAGTAAGAGGGTTTCACTTCCCATGTTAGAGATTCTAATTTATAGTACAAAATGCATTCCTTTTTAATATATTTTTTTTTATTATGAACATAGATACTATTTTTTTAACTAGATAAATAAGTAGTTAGATACTATTTATCCCCCCACCTTGAAACAAAGTAGATACTATTTATACTATTTTGACGAAAACATTATGCTTTTTGCAAAGGGGTTCTTCTTTATCTTAAGAATCTATTTTCACTTTCACTAAACAATAAATAAATAACTAAAAAATAGAATATAAACTAAATAATAATTATTTGAATTTATTATTTAGTTTTATATTTTATATATAATATGATATGCAAATAATGAATAGAAAAAAAAGGAGAGATAATATTAAAAAATAAAACGAAGGCTCTCTTTTTCTAGCTCCAGTTTTTGTTCTGACACACACATACACAAACAGTTAATCGTTTGCTTCATACACACATTAACAGGCAATTAATTGTTAAACAAAAGTTTACTTAATTTGTTTTTAGCTTGATTCGAAGTAAGCCAATAAGGTTTGTTATAGTGGCAAAGAAGTCACATTTTAGGAAGAAGATTGCAGTTCAATACCAAGTTGAAATGGAACCTTCAACATCAACAGAACACCAAAAAATCATAAAGACTTGGGCTGATGGCAATTGAGCTACAAATTTGATCGCAATGAACATGCTTTTACTAGTAAGAGAGAGCAAATACTTCACAATTATTCACATTATTTCACCTTAAGACCAGAAGGAGGAAAATCAAAATTGAATGCTTAAGTTAATATGGTATAATAGGGATTTAAGGCAAAGATACGACTCTTATAACTACATCAACCCTGTCTTATTGATATAAGTTTGATAGCAAATGAACCATTCTTTTACTACTAATAGAGAACAAATACTTCAAAATTATTCACAATATTTCACCTTAACATCACAAGGAGGAAAATCAAAATTGAAAGATTGAGTGCGAATATGGTATAAAAGGATTTGAGGCAAAGATACAACTCTTATAACTGCATCAACCCTGTCTTATTGATATAAGTATACAACTCATATATATAGGTAGAGCTATTAGAGTTGAGAGATCCTTGTGAGTCAACCCGTCGTTTCAAATCATCATCCACTCACTGCTGTAACAAATTCTAACAAAATGATTTGGAAAAAAAAATGTAACAGCCATGTCAAACAACCATTCTGGATAAACTAAGAAGAAAAAACCAACCATTCAATATATTTTAAAAAGTACAAAGTGTTACCTATTCACAGATTTGTTACCCAGCAAGGCAGCAGAATGTGCAAGATTTTGTATCTTATCGAAATCATGTTGTGCAATTGCATCTTTATCAAATATCGCATCTGACAAAACAACTGCCGATGCTCCTCGCAAAATGTATTCCCCAATTGAATCTACAAGCAATTAGACATAAAGTCATTCACATTGGATAGTTATGCCAATGACATTAACTTAATCTACTAATTAAAATGCATACTTGTGTGTATTGGACATATATGGATGAGGGCAATGAGGTTAGTATTATACATATTTATCAAAAGCTGAAATAGAAAAATTCTTCTAAAAGTTTGTTCCATAAGCTGCTCTAACAGTTTGTCAAAAGGTGTTTTTGCAAAAAAATATTATATAGTGCATAACTAAATAGGATATTGATGTTTTTTTTTACATGCATTAACTTAACAAGAAACTCCACCACCATTAGTAAGTTTTAAACTATAAGGTTGGCAAAAGAAAAAGATGAAGAATGAAGGTTTCCAAACAGCAATCCTTGACAACAACAAAAAAAAAAAAACAGTTGCTTCTAGCAAATAAATCAAATCAATACTGAGAATGAGAAATAATACTGGCATCCCTATTAGAAAAATATTTGAGGATGAGACATGAAAAAGGTCAGGATTTTCATGCTGGTAATGATATATCTAACATAGTAATCCTGAACCTTTTATATCTTGTTCCTATATTTATGTTCTGACATGGTTTAAGCATAAAAAAATGTTCTGACATGGTTTATAACAACATTTGATTATTGTAAGATGACTACATGAGGGGATTTTGAATATTTACCCATATCTCTATAGTATTCTCCTATTGTGTTATAGATGGTGCCCTTTGGGCTTAATATCACTCACTACATAACCCAATAGGAAAACTGCAAAACTACCTATTTTTATTCCTTGAGAAGCAACCATAGAAACATGAGGAAAGGCCTTCTTCAGTGATGATATGTACTGAAATCCTCCAAGTCTGGATAAATCTGATAAATCTATCACAAGGTAAAAGCTAAGTATAAGAAATTCTTTAAAAATATAAAATGCACTTGACACTAGTCTATGAATGTGGTCTTTAAGTGAATCTTGACCAAAGGAGAAAGGCAGCTAAAGGTTGGTAGAATATGAATAACTCAAGGCATTCGTTATTAGAATTATGATAAGATAGAAAACCATGCCAAGCACTAAAACTCTCTAAGAACCCAAACTTAGTAGAAGCACAAAATAAATACATGTATAAGTGAACAGTAATTTAACCTCAGTTGGAATCTTTATAATTATAAAAATGAAAAATAAATTGAACATGGGACAGCTCTAATGTAAAGATTAAAGAATCCTTCTGATCCTTTTTTCCAACACCTGTTGATTATCTTTTCACAGGCTAAATATTAATTTCACAAGTTTGATTCTATTTTTGTTCTCTCTCTTTGTTCATTTTATTTCTACCCTTTGCTAGCCATTGCATTAATATAATATTTAGAATTATCTATCTATAATTTGAGAAGCAACTCATGAGACAAGCTTAAAAAATGAAAAATAGTTTTGTTTAAAGAAGAAATAAGTTGCCTACTGACTGGTATTTATATGCATGCAATCTAGGAGGTATTGTTCCAAATGAACCAGATATTAACAATGGAAAATTGAAGAAATGGGGAAATGGCTGGCCAAAAAATCCAACTCTACACTCATCCCTGCATAAAGGGATGCATATCTATCAAGTGAATGTTTTCTGCCCATATTTCAACACTCTTCAACATAGTAAACATTAAAGAAAATGCAAAGCCCCACCTTGACAATTTTAGCACCTTCATCCCATGTTGACAATATCTGCATTGCATACAATGATCATTAAGAACCTAAAATATATATCAATAGTACAACAACGAATCATGAGATCTGTAAGAGACTTGAACCTAAAAGTCGACTCTTACTTCAGTTGGAGTCATTGTGCCAGGAATATATAAAATTTCACCACTCTGAACATAATCCATTACCATTATGTCCTGATAAGCAACAAACAATTTTAAAGAAAAAAGCACACTGGTTAGACATCCTAGTATGCCCACAAATAGTGAGCCTCCCAATGAAATTTGACAGTTGATAATCTCCCAAGATAATTCAAACAAGAATAATAATAGGGTAAAGAAGAAAAACAAAATAATAATAATAAACATAAACATTGAAATTTGAAATTTAGCACAAGCTGAGCAGTTATTTATGTATGTATATATACAAAAAAGTTAATTACAAACCTTAACTGTTGCAGGACTCATTAGAAATTTGGCTCCAGCATTAATTGCACTTTTTGCATCCTCAATCCTTAGAACAGTTCCAACCTAAGGGCAATATCTGTTCAGTTCAGACAACCGTGGAAGAGAAATGTGATTTCATGAATATAATATCGTATATGATAAAGTCTTGATCATCAACAAGTTAAAGCAATCATAAAAATGCAATAGGATACCTTTACAAGTTAGTAATATCCAGCGAAGCAGAAACTAAAAAAGAAATCTACCATCTTATAAAAATTCTTTGTGTGCGATTTCAAGAGAAATTAATTTATTACAATGTTCTAGACAAGTCTAATTAAATCAGAAGAAGTTAGAGACTTTGAGTAAATTTTGGGGATATTACTTAGAATTTAGAAGAAGTGTTGGAAGCTAGGTTGAACATTCCACTTAATTGATGATGTCACTTATCCACATGCACAACACATTCAACACTAGAACAATGTCAAATGCGTCAACTTTATATCTGTCCCAAAATTTCTACAAGACATTGTGGTTTTGTTAGAAATAATCCTCAAAACAAATCATTATTCTCTGTGTAATAGCTAGGTAAAATTAAGAGAGAAGAAAAAAATCCAAGGGTGAGTTTTAGCAGTTCTTGATGATGATCGTCATTTACATGTCAATATAAATATGTCCATTAGGTAAAGATGCTATACACACACAATCTTAAAATTCAATGAACTAAGAGAATGCAATGAGAATGACAGGTTCTCCAAACCATGTGACTGGATACAAGTGGTTAATATGCTGAAGTTAGCTTGAATTGTTAGGATACTACTTGAGTTCGATCCTTGGCGGAAACAATTCTTGGTCAGATTTTACTTACCTCTTGGTCTATCTCTAGATTAGTTAGGGGTCATTTCCCCTGATTAACCGAAGAGTTAAGACAATAAAATGACATGTTCTCCAGATTCATAAATATTTGGCGGGTTCACATTGTATACACCTTAAAAAGAACATTGATACCATGTGAGAAACTAGATAGAAACTTAAAAGATGAAAGCATATCCCTAGGGCCATTGTAGGATGCTCCTTCACCAGCTGCTGTAGAACCAGCACAGATCGACCAGAAGCATATGAATTCAAAATCTAAGAACAAGACAAGCGAGGGAGTAGAAAAATTTAGGTAAACAACCTCAAACACACCTGGGGTCAACACCACAATCTCCAACTACATGTAAAAAGAAAATAGATGATGAGAAAACACACCATCAACATATATACCGGTGTATATCATATCTTTTCAAATGTCATAAGGCTTAGTAACTCTTCCTCTATATGGCCCAAAAGCATTTAAACTAATTAACTAGTAGGACCAATTTAAAAATTAGACAAAACAGGTCATATAAAATGTCCTCTGACTCTAAGTATATATATAAAGTAAATTGATAACTCAAAATAAAAAAGAAAGCTAGCATGAATTGATAACTTAAAATGTTCTCTGAGTATACTCACAACTGAAATGCCACCTGCTATTGCAGCTTTTGCAGCTTCCATGGCCACTTCTGCACTATATGTAGATGAAAAATAAAAAAGTAAGCCAGCATAAACAGACTGCAAAAAATAGTGTTGACTATGGTTGTGACTTGTGAGAATTAGCCTCGTACTAGCATATTAAAAATTGAATTCAGTCTTTAAGAACATCAGACAATGAGAAAAGAAAACTTATCCCAGCTCAGAAAAAAAAAAGGCAACAAAAAGGTAAGAATAGAAATAGACTTCACATCCTCTATATTCAATAACATAAACTTCACAACAAACACAAAATCTTTGGACTGAGTAATCCTCTTTCAATTGTGGCATTTCATCGTTCTACTAGGCCACTGTTATTATTTTCAAGCGCTTCAAAAAAAATAAGAAGAAAAAGAGAAACAGAGAAGAAAGAGGGACCTGTTAGCTCTTAGGCATGCTGTGGCACCAGAATTGTTGATTTGGCACTGCAGATGCTGTAAGGTGAGGGGTTCTGCATGAAAACCTCACATGCATGCGCATAGAAGAAGAAGAAGAAAGCCATTGGCACAGGGATAAGGTTGCAGTTGCAGTGCCCATTGTATTTTGATTAAAGGTTATTTTTTAAAAATATTAACATTTAATTTAAAAATTGAAATGAAAAAGCAAATTAATAGAGCTAAGGGGTTAAAAAGATGGTATATAAATAAATATAAAATTATGATAGTTTAAAATAGCTGAGATTTTATATAAAAAAGACAGAAAAAGAAACATACAATCATAGATGCACTCGTAATTTTTCACAATCTATTTTTTCCACGATAGTAAAGCTCTGAAACACACTGCTGAAACCATTAATTAATTAATTAATTAAACAAATAAAAAAAGAGAGAAAAAAATAACAGATAATAGAATTTCCATTGCTCATTTATCATTATTATTTCATTCATCTTCGTGCAGAAATTTCCCGAAGGAGGAAGAGGTTCTGATCTTCTTTGTTTTGTTTTGTCTGGTTCCCTTTCTTCCTTCAACCCATTTTGAGATCCGAAACCGGCATCAGATCCGATTCGAAATGTACGGATTCGAAGCTCTCACCTTCAACATCCATGGCGGCTTCCTCGAGGCCATCGTCCGCGGCCACCGCGCCGGCCTCCTCACCACCGCCGATTACAACAACCTCTGCCAATGCGAAACCCTCGACGACATCAAGATGCACCTCTCCGCCACCGAGTACGGTCCTTACCTCCAAAACGGTGCGTTTCTTCCATCCATCATTACCATTCACAATTTATCATTATCATGATTCATTGCAATTAATTATTAATTGATAATTTTAGTTTACCATTGGACTGTATTGTTTTTATTTTTGAAGATCCTTTTTTTTTGTCATGTGTGGATTTGAAGTGTAAACATTTTCCGCAAATTTTTCGAAAGGAGATGTAATGTAGTATAATCGAATCGAGTGCTTGGGAGATTCATAAAAGCATGTGATCTAGGTTTTTAGTTTAGTTTTTTTTTTCTTTTTTTTTTAAGGAGTGTTACTTCATGATCCTATTCATATTTGGAACTTCAGCAGCATTATCTTGTTTGTTTAACATTTATTAATTATTTTATTATCAGACTTTTTATTTTTAAAGATGAAAAGCAGGATCCTTTGGTGGTGTTGTTAGCTGCTAGTGATTATTGTGTTTCCATTAAGTTTGAGACTTGAGATAACATCTCTGTTTTTCCTTAAAGTGAATGCTTATATGAAATCGCAATAATTGTTCGACATATATGTGGATTTTAAGTGGAAATGCGGTAAGAAACACTGCTCAAATTTTTCAGAAGGGGATCTTATGTAGTGTAACCAAATCAAGTACTCGGGGCATTCATAATAGCATGCGATCTAGGTTTCTCGTTTAATTTTTTAATGAGTGTGATTTCACGATTCTATTGAATTGGTATAACTTTGGTGTGATCTTCCAATGGGGTTGGGTTTAGAAGAAGGGGCTAATCCCCACAACATGGGAAACTGAGGTTTGAATTCCTGTTCAGAGAGGTGTCACGTTTAGTGGCCAATAATGCTTCAAATAGGATTGTCTCTTCCAAAGGATGATACTTGTGGGAAACAAAGAAAAAGTGTTGTGTTATCTTGTTTATTTCCATGTTATATCTGTCTGAATGTTAACTATTATTGAAAGTGAACTGTTGTTTGTTAGTCTGGGTTTTGTTTAACTCTGTCTGTTGAATTGAATTTGATTGAAGGTTTACAAGAATTTCTGTTGCTTTTGTATTAGTACAATTAGTACAATGGTGTTTACTCGTTGACAAGATCTAATTAAGATTATTGGTCTATGCTGATGGCTGATGAGTAAGTTACCTATTGCAGAGCCTTCTCCGTTGCATACCACCACGATTGTCGAGAAGTGTACTCTTAAGCTGGTTGATGATTACAAGAACATGCTATGCCAAGCCACAGAACCGTTGTCAACCTTTTTAGAGTATATCACGTATGCAATCTTGACTTTTCTGTTTGGTCTCTTTTTGTATTTACTGTCAATGTCATCTTTATATTGAGGATATTATTTAGGTTGAGCTAGAGGAGACTAAAATTTTAAACAATAAAGTAGTCATAGGTGCTGTAACTGTATGCAACTCAGTCTATAAACGGGCATTGGCTCTGACTCCTCATGTAAAAGTTGAATTCAAATCAGAATTTGCTCTGGCTGATGAGTCTTGTGCAGCCTTTTACTTTGATCTGAATTTACTGTTATTGTGGGCATTCTACAAAAAAGTGATGCTCAAACCGATATACTTTATGTTTTCTTCCTGCAGATATGGTCACATGATAGACAATGTTGTTTTGATTGTTACTGGCACCTTGCATGAGAGAGATGTTCAAGAATTATTAGAAAAGTGCCATCCACTCGGCATGTTTGACAGGTATAGTAATTTCTATTCAGTTTTCAATACATTGACTGTAAGCAGATGGACTTTTAATTTTCTTCCTCTTTCTGTGGGTTCTCTGCAGTATTGCTACTCTGGCTGTTGCTCAGAATATGCGGGAGCTTTACAGGCTGGTTCTTGTTGACACTCCTCTGGCTCCATACTTCTCTGAGTGCATTACATCAGAGGTAAATCATTTTTCCAATTTATTTTATTTAATTTAATTAGTCTGTTTGATATCTTGTTAAAGGATTTTAGTACTATAGCAGAAACTGCAAATAATTTATATCTGAATCCTCTAATGTATGTCCAATCCAATAGATAGATTGTGATAATAAGAATTTCAAAGAATTTGTGATACAAAATCATCGAGAAATTAATGGCAACTAGGTCTTGGTTCCCTAATGAAGACAACTTTCCCGCTTTTTCTGGGTTATATGTAGGATGGAATATTGGCATCTATGCTTTGTTGCTTTATATTTTATGTAACTTTATATGTTTCTGTGGGACTTGTTTATTTGTTAGATATATATATGCTCATGATACTTGTCTGAAATTTGGACTTCTGATTATCTGATTTTGTTGCTGGTATATTCTTTATGTCTCTAGGACTTGGATGATATGAACATTGAAATAATGAGGAACACTCTTTACAAGGCATACCTTGAAGACTTCTACAGATTTTGTCAGGTGAAGGGTCCGAGGCTCTTTGTTGTCTGCTAGATATATGTACTCTCTTGTTGCACTTTTGTTTTCTTCTCCCCTGATTTTCTTCAATTTTATGTTATTCCTAAACAGAAACTTGGTGGTGCCACAGCTGAGATAATGTCTGACCTTCTAGCTTTTGAGGCTGATAGAAGGGCTGTGAATATTACCATAAATAGGTATATTTAAAGAAAAAATATTTTGTGTTGCCTTTTTGTTTATCTGGGTACTTGCATAACTGGCATCCATGGTTTTCACTTTGTGCAGCATTGGTACTGAGCTTACCAGAGATGACCGTAGAAAATTATACTCTAATTTTGGTTTGCTGTAAGCTCTTAACCTTCAGCTAGATATTTATATTTTCTTTATTTTTTTTTAGAGAAATGTTTGTATACTGCTTTGGCATGATTCTTTTGGTAATGACTAATGACTGTCTTATTTTAAACAGATACCCATATGGTCATGAGGAACTTGCTGTCTGTGAGGACATTGATCAGGTATGTATGGTTGACATTTAAGTCATGCGACGTTTTAGGTTGTTAAATTGGTAGATATAAGGTGTTTTGCTTCATTCAATTAGTATGTTTCTTAGGCCATGCTAGATTATGTTTCGTAGGGTAGTTGATTTATGTTTATTAATAGCCAAGTTAGTGAAATGTACTGCTAGTTTTGAAATTGGTTGTTTTTACCAATTTTATGATTTTTTTTGTCTTTGGTTTAAACATTGTTGTATGACTTAAGCTACATTAGCACGTTGGGAAATTGTCCCATGAGTCTGTGATGGATACTTGCAGATGTTTTCTGAGGCATCACTTTCAAGCTTTCCATTTTTTAGCACCTTCTATTATTGTGGTGTATATGATTTAATTGATTTTTATTGCATTTGTAACTTGCAATTGCCTACTTGGTTTTGGCTACCAATTTCTGGAGGGTCTTGTGTAGTTGAGTGGTTCTTTATCTTTTTTTGTTGGAATCTGTCCTGAAATTGATATGTTAGTAGTGTCTACATATTTTTGGTTGATTTCTTTTAATAATGGTTTTTGGGTCCTAACTTTCTTATCTGGTTGCTCATGTAGGTTCGTGCTGTCATGGAAAAATATCCCCCCTATCAATCTATTTTTGCTAAGCTATCATATGGAGAGAGCCAGATGCTTGACAAGGCATTCTATGAGGAGGAGGTGAAAAGGCTTTGCTTGGCATTTGAGCAACAGGTTTATCTTTCAGTTCCGAGTATCATAATTTTTGCCTCATGTAGTGAATTAGTTAAATATTTGAATGTTTGCTGGATCTTTCTTTACTGACTGATGGAAACAAAATTGGAAGTCATTGTGCTGGAAGGAAGTTGATTGGCTTAAATGTATTTGTTTTATTCTTGTACAAGTCACTTTTTATATTCATTAGTAAGACACTCTATTTTATCGTTATTGCAGTTTCATTATGCTGTGTTCTTCGCATATATGAGGTTAAGGGAACAGGAGATCAGGAACTTAATGTGGATTTCAGAATGTGTTGCTCAGAATCAGAAGTCCAGAGTTCATGACAGTGTTGTCTTCATATTTTAGTCGGATTGCTCGTTATAGTTTGTGTGTTCGTTGGGACAATTTGTATACTTTCTGCACTCTCCATCTGAGTTGTCGATTGGTAGACACTAGACAGCCACCGTTCAGAAGATTGAGATAAAAATAATTAATCTTATGCTGATAAGATCTTTTGTAATATGGAAGGAAGATTTTTTTAGTCAAATTTGATTGAAATATGTTCAGTTTTAAAGATGTTAGATTCAATTTGTATGTTGTGACTTTTACAGTAAATATTTATATGTAATAAAGTTGCTAGCTGGATTTACATATCGACCCGGCTTAATCTCTTTTGTTTCTTCTCCAACTTGGCTCAAGATTATATTTATATTTATTTTTTTATATGTTTTCGCTTTTTATTTTTTTTAAACCTATTTATTTAGTTTAAAAGAGGGGAGATACCATGATGCCATGGTGACCTCCAAACTTGTGAACTGAATTTTGCCAATATAAAAATACTTTGTGGACTTTGTGCTCCCTTTTTACTTAATATTTCTCTCTCTTCCCCTGTTTCCAAGTTATCACCTGCCATTGACTTTGTGCTCTTTTTTTCCCGCCAACGAGTCACTCGTCACTCTGTCTGGTTTCCATCACCCCAGGCTCAGCAATAGAAAACTAAAAACGGCAGTTTGATATTATTTAATTATTCTTTTACATGGTTAATTTAGTTGTGATATTTTACTTATCATATATAAGATATTTGAGTTTTTTTTTTAATTTTCAAAACTTATTTGTGTCTAACATTTAAGTTGAGTTGTGGTCATTTTACTCTTTTATAATCATTGTTATGCTTTTATCTCTAATTAATCATAGTAACTCTTTTAATTCTCATTAACTCGGGCACTAATTAAACTGAGTACTGATGCCTATTTTGAGGACTAAATTGATATATTACTCCGTAATATGCATGCTTGAGATATACTAATACAGGAGCAGGAATAAAAATGAAGGACAGATCACTATCGCAGAGCCTAATGTAAAAGACAAGTTGATATTAACTGTAGATAAATCAGAAACGTGAATTTAACTGGAAAATTATTGAAGAAATGCGAGGATCATGCAGGGTCACCATTTGCTCCACCTTCAATCTCTGATGATGATCAAGAGTTTGGAATTTTTGGTGAATTTGACTGGAAAATTGTTCTGATCGGGTATGGGGGTGGACTTATTGCGGGAGTAGCATTGGGAAGGAATTTCGGTCAAGAAGTACTTGAATGGCTTATAAGGCTCATTTGAGTTGAGTCAGAGATAGGGAAGAAGTATTTACTTGTGTGGACTATGTTTCCCTTTGTTCATTGTTATTTCCTCTTTTATATTTTGTAGCATGAATGATTTATGTTTAATTTTCAGATGGTGTCATATATTGAAATAAATGGATCTTGATTCTTTCCCGTACTGTGGGAGAATCTATATCCTACCTATCATGCAATGTTTGTAAATACCTTAGGAGATTAATCCTTGATTTTTGGTTGGAAATACCTTATTCACAAACAAAAAAAAATCCAAACAAGATCAAACACTATTCTTGACAATGAATACTTCTTACTTTGATAGGAAAAAGAAAATCAGAATCCATGTCTACCATGCATGCAAGAAAGCTTAAATGAGAAACTTATAACTAATTAAACTAACTTGTAACTAATTAAACTAACTAAACTAACTTGATCAATTGAAAGCTTAAATGAGAAACTTATAACTAACTAAACTAACTTGTAATTAATTAAACTAACTAAACTAACTTGATCAATCTGAATTAACCTTGATGAAACTATATTTATGGTCATACAATTGGGACCAGTATATATCAGAACTCCAACCCAGATTTCACAAAATTCCACTTCCACCGCACTAAGCACGTTGTTCTGTTCTTGGGACGTAAGAGCTCAGAGTGAAGAACGACCATTGAAACATTGCCATGACGATGAAGAATCTCTTTCTCCCTATCGAATTGATAGAGCTGATTCTGCTTAGATTGTCGGTGAGACATGTTATTCGTTTCAAGCGTGTCTGTAAGTCATGGCTTTCTCTGATTTCAGATCCCAAATTTTGCATTTCCCATTTTGACCTAGCTGCGGCCTCACCACCCTTTCCTTGACTCCTTCTCAAATTAAGTGAATTCTCTGTTCATTCCGTTGATACGGATTTGGATACAGTGCGTTTGAGTCCCCCCTCCATCACCCTCACCACGTATCTTCTCACTATCATGTTGTATTTCATAAAGACCATTGGGTTTTGGGCTCATGCAGAGGCCTCGTACTTTTAGACTACCAGGAGAAAAGCGATGAACTCATTCTATGGAATCCATCAACTGGTGTCTACAAACGATATCCATCCCCTATAGGTTACAACTTCTGCTACAAAGAATATCCGTATGGTTTTGGGGGTATGACCCAGCTACAGATGACTACTTGCTAGTTCTCATTTATTTAGCTGCAGATGCTCAATTCTTCTCTTTCAAAACCAATTCCTGGCACACCCTCGATGATGTTGATGTTGAATATGTGGATCATGAGAGCGAACTCCAAACTGGGACACTCTTCAACGGGGCTCTTCATTGGTTGGTTTTCCGTGACATTTATCAAGAAGATGATGATTTTGAAGAATTTGTTTCTGTCATTATTGCCTTTGATCTCACACGAAGGACTTTATCGGAGATTCCTCTCTTGGATTTTTTTCCTGAGGAGAAATATGAAATTTATAGCCTGAGGGAATGTGGAGGATATCTCTGTTTGTGTTGCTCCGTCAAAGGCTCTGAAATGACTGAGATATGGCTCATGACAGAGAATATGGAGTTCTGACATCTTGGATTAAGGTCATCGTTATCCCTACTTTTAATCGCTTCTCCCCCGATATGCCTCACTAAAGATGGTCGAATTTTTGGATCAAATGACATTAAAAATCTGACATTAGAGAAACGTAAATACAATGGAGAGCTGCTTATGTATTGCGTGGTTTATGCTCCAAAGCTAACTGTCTCAATCTACAGACTGCTTCATATACAGAGAGTTTACTACCACCCCCAGTGTCATTGGTGGTGGGAGATGACCAAGAAAAATCAGAGTATGCATTAATCTCCATTATATTCCTGTTCATACTGCATTATAAGAAATGAAACATTATATGCAGAATGAGTGGTATGTGAAAAATCATGCCTTCACCTATTTAAGAAATGAAACATTATATGCAGAATGAGTGGTATGTGAAAAATCATGCCTTCACCTATTTTTTTAACTCTCCCAGTCCTTGCACATAATACTTCTTTATATTTTTTAAATTAAATAATACATGACATTGCATGAAAGATGAGGTTTGGTTGTACTTGATTCAATTTACCTAGCTAATAATACTTCTTTTTATTTTATTTTAAATTATATAGTACATGAGATTACATGGAAAGATGAGGTTTGATGGTGGTGGATTCAATTCACCTTGCTAATAATACTTCTTTTATATTTTTTTAAATTAAATGGTTCATGAGATTGCATGGAAAGAGGAGGTTTGGTGGTAGTGGATTCAATTTACGTTGCTAATAATACTTCTTTTTATATTATTTAAATTAAAAGATGCATTAGATTGCATGGATAGATGGGTCTAGTGGTGGTGGATTGAATTTACTTTGCTTTGACAAAATATTTGGTGTCTGGCGTACTCAAAAGCCAGTCATCAAAGGTGATTTGAGTGGAAAATTATACAACAGAAATGACTATTGTTTAGAGCAAAATAATTAGGATTTTTTAAAAAAGTTTGGAATAATATAATTAAGAATTTTTACAAGCTGATTTTATCATATCACCATTTTACTGCTAAAATCTTAGAGAATGTCACATTAATATTCTAACATTTACAATAAGCTCATGTTTCTTGAAGGCCAAGAATTATGCAAGAATGTAGATTATTTCTTGATGTCACTTTCCTATAAATGGTGAAACTGCTAGTAGAAAGCATAACACTTGGAAGAGAATATCATATATTTGATATTAAACTATATTGCTAGTGTAGAGCTAGTGTCAGTTTTAATGCTTATTTAAGTAAAGTTGGGGTGTGAACAAACTTTATAGTTTAACTGTTTCAGAGTAGGAATTGGCAAATCCTGATTGGTGTTATACATACTTTTTAGTGCCTTTTTCTTTATCCCTCTTAATGTTATTATTATATTTTGCAGTTTGTCATTTCTCTTATGCTCCTTAATCCTTAATTGATTATTCCGTTGACTTTAGGTGACTGTTTTTATGGTAATAATAGTTATTAGTTTTTACAAGTTAATGTGTTGTTGCCCTTTGTTGTGACTTGAATTTATGGAGATGTCATTGATCTTAATGTCATGGGAGATAATATAAGGGATTAAGGTGAAATCGTGAAACTATTGTAACTTTGAACTATAATCAAGTTGTGATACATACCGATATTGCTTGCAGTTGGTTGGTTTAGCCTGTTCACATCCTGATCCAGTGTTGATAAAATTTGTCATACAGTCTGCTATGTATAGAGAGTCTACTGTAGCTCCCCATTGTCATTAGGGCAAACAAAGGAAGATGACCAAATCATTGTATGCATTTTTCTCCAATTCCTTTCACCATTATATTCTTATTCATCTTGCATTATGAGAAATAAAACGTTATTTGCAGAATATGTGGTATACTGGTATGCAAAAACCATACTCTCACCTATTTTCTACTCTCTCCATCCTTGCTGATTGTACTTCTTTTTCTTATTTTAAATTAAATGATGCATGAGATTGTATGGAAAGATAAGGTTTGGTGATGGTGGTTTCAATTTATCTTGCTCAAATAAAAATATTTGATGTCTTTCTCACTCAGAAGCCACAATAATCAAAGGCAGATCGAGTGAAAGATTATACTAGAAAAACAACTAATGTAGAGAGTATACCATGTAATTTTACAATGTCATGGTTTTACTGCTAAAATCTTGGGGAATTTGCTATTAATATTCTAACATTTGCTCATGTTTCCTGCAGACCACGAAATATGCAAGAATGTATGTAGATACCTTGATATCAGTTTCCTATTAATGGTGACACTGCTAGCAGAAAGCATAGAACTTGGAAGAAAATGACATATATCTGATATTAAATCATCTAGCGTTAGTGCAGAACTATTGTATGTTTTAATGGTGGTTTCAGTGAAGTTGGAGCATCAACAAACTTTATAATTGAACTATGTTTCTGAATAGGAGTTGGCAGGTTGGTGTTATACATGCTATTTTGTGCCTTTATCTGGGTAGGAGTTGGCAAGTTTCTCTTTTGCTCATTTAATATCCATAGTCTATGTTCTCACAATTAGCATACTTGGTCTTAAATGGTCGTCTTGATATAAGTGAAATATAAATATCAAGCACTCTTTGTTCCATTGAAATCTCACCTCATCTTCCATTCATTATCATAAGGGTGCCAAGAATTGGCAGTATCGAATCAAAACCCCTTTTAAGGATATAGCCATGAATCAAATTCCCTTGTTGCAATGCAGCAAGGCCAACCACCCTAACGGCCTAACCATTGTAACTGAATTTAGTTAAAACAGTTCCATGTGTTTTCATTGAAATTTCCTTATTTGCATGTCATGCAATCATAATACTACTCCCAAGAAAAAGTTTGTCATGACTCATGACCCACACTTAGAGACCGTGACCGGGCACAAAGACTATCATTTCCCTAGCTTGACTAGCCTAATAGTACCTCACGCTAAACACAAATAAATGACCAATCCAAAAGAATTACCGAAAATCCGCTAGAGTTTTTCCTAATTTTTTTCCTAAGAACAGAATTAATCGCATATTAAATAACTTGTGAAAATATATATATATATATATATATATATATATATATATATATATATATATATATATATCACATTTATGTCTACTTTGCATGGTTCAACATAGTGTTCATTTGTGATGGACCTTATACTATATAATCTTTTATGTATGGCTTAATTGTAAAATTCATCCTTCCTATTTTGTTTGTTTTACCAAATTGATTCTCTTATATTTCAAAATTCATTATTTGAGTCTCCAAAGTTGATTTTAAACGTTGACTACTTGTTGACTATTAAATTTTAAATGTTGACTAAATTAAAAAGTTGGCCAACATTTTCTTAAAAAATAAAAACTTTAACAATGCTTGAGGAAAGACTAGAATCATGGTCCTTTTAGTGAATATATTAATATAGCTAAAAAATATTATCATTAACTCACAAACATTACTTTAAAAGATAAATATAATATATAAAATAAAAATAAAACTTATATAAATATACATGTTCTAATTTATATGAAAATAGAATTTAATCTTATATATTATATTTTAAAAGATAATATATGAGATTATAAAAATATAGTAAATTAAAAAAGAATAAAATTTATATTTTAAACTATTTTTGCATAAAATTAAACCTATATTAATGTTATATTTTATACCAAATATTCAAATAAGCATTTGGATATAATGGTAAAAGAAGTTATTTCTTACTCCAAGAACCATGATTTTAGTTTTTTCTCAAACATTTTTAAATTATTCTTTTTTAAGAAAATGTTGGTCAAATTTTCTGGTATAGTCAACGTTTAAAATTAAGTCTGAGGACTAATTTTAAAATATAAAGAGACTCAAATAATGATAGCAGAACTAATTTGATGAAATAGATAAAATAATAGAAAAAATCCATCAAATGTAAGTCTTTCTCAAATTCAATTGTTAGGCTTGGGTTCATGCAATTTGATTTGAGTTTCCAATTTTTCTCCGGTACTTGGCAAACTTGCATATCTTTATATGCCAAACAATAATATTAATTCATTCCCCAGTTGGATTTGGGGGGAAACAAGTCTTCTGGTCATGGTTTATGAAGAACTCCATGAGTTTTTACAACTTGATAGCAATTGATCTTTCAAGTAATAAATCATGTGGAGGAGAAAGTTGTGTTTTTGTTCCCCTCCATTTGAATGGTGAGTGAAATGGTTGCAACAAATTATTCAGTTGTGTAATGAAAGACATCCTATAGCTTTAGTGTACTAATATACTTCCTTTTTAATGTTTGATTTACTTATTTACACAATACAATGAAAAGCATGTATTGATGCAATTTAACTATTTACACTAGACCTTGATTACGGACTGCAGCAATCGCAATTGACCTGCATCAACCTTCAACCGTCACACTTATGCAGCAACCACCAAAACCACAATTTTAAACCTATTTTGAAGCATATCATGAGGGGATTGCTTTTTGTTAAGAAGAACTTCCATGTACATGTTCCCGTTATCAAGCCTGTTCTTTTAACAATTATCTTTATTCTCTTGTCCAAAAGTGGAAGGAACTGAGATCAAGACAAATTGAGGTGAAAATCTACACAATCTATGTTCAAAATATTGAGTGCAGGTCTCTTTCCTGCAATTCCAAGTTGTATCTAGTGGGATCACACACAAATGGAATATCGCCAAAGCTATCGAAGAAGATTCCATCCAGATCATCATCGCTAGCTAGTTGTGGCTGTTGATCTTTTGTGACTTCCCCATCAGCTTCTTCTCCAGAAACATTTGAATTCTTTTCAACCAATTCTCTAAATAATGAAGAGCGCAGAAGGAGACCAAGTGCAGTGGGAGAAGATGACTTATTTCTTGAGAATTGGTAGGTTTTGTTTCCAAAACTTTCATGCTTTACAGGTGAATCCAGAGAATCTGGACTGATAAAACTGTTGGGAAGGACCAAAGACTTAGACTCTTCTGTTAGAGCATAATTAGATGGGGATGCCAACTTTTGATGCTCTAGTACTGCATGTGATTCAAGATTTTCTTCTGGGGTGCCTCCTCCTGAAGGCTTTAACCATTTTATGTAAGTGCTCAAATCAAAGTTTGTTACAGCATGAATTCCTCTGTACTCAATGGCTGCTATGTCATAAGCACGCGCAGCTTCTTCTTGGGTGCCTGTGTTGCTCAACAAAATATGCTATTCAGAGGCTAATGAATGAAAGAAGCATAACTATATCTTTATTTTGTGTGTTTGTGACAACACTATAATGGCTTGTGGAGATTTAACTTACTGTAGGTGCCAAGGTAGAGATATTTGTTTCCAAAAACCCTTCCTATTCTTGCTTCCCATCTACCATTGTGGTGGTGCCTGCAAAACATTCACCACATGTTAGTGATTCATCTTCACAAGCAACAATTCAAAAGCCAATTCGTGTTTTATTCATCAAAATAATCTACCTTGCAACGCCCCGATACTTTGATACACCTCTTGAAAAGCCACTGCTCTTTCTGTAAAATCAATTTCAAAATAACCAAAGTCAAAAAATCATATATAATATCAAATTATATACAACTTTATCTGCTGCAAACACTACTATAGTACTATTGCTATCTCAAAATATAAAACTGCAGTTACTTCTCTGCCCCTTCTCAATGTTTCCAAGAGAACTAAATCACAAGTATTTACCTCCTTAAAGTGGCCAAATACTCCTCTTTAGTCATAGTCTGCATTATTTCTATCTCTTTCTCATAATCTGATATCTGTTGAAAGTATAAGGAGCATTAGATAAATCATCTGTGTCTAAACAAAAATATAGTCTGTCATTTCATATTAATCATAGATAATTACTATCATCTTACTGGAAAATTGGTGAAAGTTGAATTTCCCCAATACTTAAGTGCAGCTAAATCATATGCTCTGGCAGCAGATTCTTCTTCATCATAAGCCCCTGCAATATTTAAAAAATAACATCTTATCATCATGTTATACATGATTGACAGAATGATTAACCAAAATCTTGGCTCTCATAATCAAGCTACTCACCAAGGTAAACTGTTAATCAATGCCAATTCCAGTTCAAGTTCCAAAAGGAAAGGATGAACATGAAAACATGTTAGCATGTGAGCAAGGAGAAGCAAGTGAACGAGAAAAGCTAGGCAATATATTGAGAAGTTGATGCTAAAGCCAAAGAGGAGGAACTCTATACCTTGCTTCCCTTTCTTCTTCTGTGTTATGTTCCAAGAGAGTTTGTCCCACAAGTGAGCTTCATACCGACCCGTCCATCTATGTCTGTTTACAGTCTAATTTGGATTAGCAAATTCAGCAAAAGACAAAAGTAGTTAGTGGTCTTTGAAACTATAGAACAATTGGAAATTCCTTCTTATATGACCTGCTAACACCGCGAAATCTTGAGCTTCTCTTTGTTGTGCTGATTGAAGAATTTTCACCAACTTCTTGCTGTGGTAACTGCTGGTGGTGGTTATCATCACCGCTGCTTGCTGCTGCAGCAACCTCTCTTCGTCGTCTCTTGACACCCCATGTTCCTTGGAACTCACCTTCTACCATAGACATTTGGCTCCTTCCAAGCTTCTCTTCAATAATATTCTCTTTCATCATTACCATTTCTTTTGTATTGTGATGTTCTAACTGTTTGGTAGAGTCTCTTTTTATCCCTTCTCAACTGAGCTTAACTTGATGCAATGTTTGTGAGGTGTGTGTTGTTCTTATAATTTGCATACTTAATTTGTCCTTATTATGCTTTGGTATTTATCGTTAGCTACAATATTGAAGTTACAAACAAGGAGGACGATAATTACGGGGGAAATTAGAGAACAGGTTCGTGTTGTCCCTATTGCCAGCTCAAAGTCCATGAGTCTTGAATTTGCTTCGTGAGAATTCTAACCTCCCATACCCATATAATAAATAAGTACTCCCCTTTCAAAATGATAGTGATGTGCCAAAATTTTCGTATTCACACCCACATTTTCATTTGATGCATGGTAAGACTCATCTATGAACCAAAACTCTAAGAAGACATTTTCTACTATAATAAAATAGGTGTGAGAACATAGTTTATTAGCATTATTCAGTTTTTATTGTACCACGGTAAATGCAAAGTATATATATATTTATGCTTTTACAAACTAAAATTACTGAATGTTTTTCCGTTTTGACCAGGATTACCAAATAGTAGCGTTACGTTGATAAATTGCTGCCTTATGGTTGTTTGTTTCTGTAAGGAAACCAATACCCCATCAAGCAGGCTAGGTGAATTGAAATTGTTTATCTTTGTTTTTCTCTTGCATTGTTTATCTCCGACAATCCTAGTCGTTTTTAACCAACATTTTAATTCTGTCATGGGGATTATGAGATTATATGAATAGCAAGCAGTCTTAAAATAATATTGGTGAAAATAAGCACTAAGTTGCTTTTGAACGGTAAAATAACACAACTACTCTTGCCCTTTTAATTACCTTCACTAAAATAATTGCCTTTAGTTTGTGTACCTACACAGAGTAGACAGATAAATTTTCTGTTTGTGTAAGTCCTTTAGGTGATGTTATTTTTCCAAATAATATTTGGCAGGCTGGTCGAAAGTTAGGATACCTATATAAGACATTTCAACACTAAGGTCCCAATAGTAATAAATGAGAATAATGAATGAAAATTAATAGTCTCTTACCTTAATATTTATGTGGTTATTTTATATATCTTAGTTGGCTTTAGACTTATGAGCCATTTCACAAGATTATCATTTTTAGGTAATGTATCTCTAATTATCATTAGGGAACTGAATTCACTCCTAATGGTTATTTATTGATCAATCTAAGAAGTATTTTCTTTAAGCAAATAGTTATAGGTAAGGTGGGAGTGTCCGATATTTGGCCATGCCAAATATCCAAACATTATCCTATAGAGTATGATAAGGTGTTGGGTTTTTTCCTAGGTCAAATGCCTAACATTGATATGAATAGAAAGCAATCATATGAGATTAAGGTAATAATAAAAATAGTACTAGGTATTCGATTAGATCGAATACTTAATACTACTCAACAGAGGATAACCTTTGGATAGGATACTCGTGGTATTCGACATTCAACATGACTCAATACCTAACACTAGTAAACAAAAGCTTCTTAGATGCTAGGATAATAGGTACTCAGATATTTGGTAGAGTCAAATACTTCATACTAATAAATAAATAAAAACTATCTTTTGAAGAATAGGATAACCATGATATCGAAGTATTCGGTAAGGTTGAATACCTGATATTGATAAATATAAGCTATCTTGAAGGTTAAGCTAATGGGTACTCGAAACCTCTAATAGTTATATTTGAATATCCTAGAGGTTTTATTAGAGTATTCTTGATTAATAAGTTGGATCGAATATTTATCGGGTATAGTTTGAAATATGTTTTCTCAGAATGGAAGTTTAGATTAGAATCTAATTGGGGTTTTATTATAGTAGAGAAAGAAAGAAATGTCGTAGCAGTTGTAATTTCTGGATACAACTTCGCACTTTACTAACAGTGCGTGTGTGTGAATTATTTATACCTTAATTGGATGTGATTTTTTATATTTTGTATGTCATTTTAAGATACTAATAAGTATAACTTTCACACTCAAATATAATTTTATATTTTTCAACAAACAAATTTTTAAACACGCTATAAATGTATACTTTTGGAAAAGGGAAAATAGTCCTGAAAGTGATATCGAAGGCATACCGATGCCAAACAATTTGGTAATTAAACAATGCAAGTTTGACTTGTCGCTGACAGAATAGATCCAGAATGTTTTTCTTCAGTTTTAATTCGTTGTGAGCAAAACAGCTTACAGGAAAACGAAAGGTGGAGTTTTATATTTGGAAATAAAAATATATTGAATTGAAAAGGTTTATGCTTTTGTGCATTATAGTATTTACCTTGGATTCATCTCTGTCCAGTTGGAATCTTTCTTGGCGCAGGAAAGAATTTGCTTACACCACGTTATCTAAAATTTACGGTGTTTCCAATGACTGAAAGCTCATATAATATTCATTCAGCTTCTCATTTATTTATATATTATTAATATTATAATTATAATTTAATGTATTGCTAGTATAAAACTTCTTAGGAGTATTTAACAATGTATGATTGTAGTATTTAATAAGTTCGATAATTTATTTATTAATTTTTAAATTTATTAAAGAATGTAATAATTAATTATTAAATGTACAATTTACTATACTCACAAAATATTTAAATTAAGTTCTGCTTATAAAGAGATGAAAACTTGGCATCTTTATGTCTTTTATTTGCAATTGGTTTACTGATACGGACTAGTTTAATTTATTAAGTTAGCAAAAGCAAATTAGCCTTTCAACGCTTCAAGACGTGGTTTTTAGTGTATAAAATGAAGAATAATTACTTTAACTATAGTAATATATCCTGGATGTGACAATATGTCATTGTCCTACTAAAATTAAATAATAGTTCTATTTTTGTGGTTTTTATCCGGGTACATTATTCGAAGAATATACCGACATGTCGATTTAATGTTTAAGTAGCTTTTGCATGATAAATTAGTTTAAGATTTAACATGTCGTTTGATGAAATTCAGTAGCAATGATATTATTATCTTCCTCACATACAACTAGCTGAGATATTTCGATTAAAATGACCGAAAATAATGGTTTTCCAAGTTTATAAGATAGCAGAAATTTTATGTTTGCTTGCAATAGAAGGCAACAATCAAGTATAAGGATACGAAGGATTAAGTTTGTAAGAAATCTTGAACACGTAAAATTAATTGAGGAAAGTTTGAGTAAACTATTATTTTAGTGTTTGAAAGTCTAATATGTTGTTACATTAATTAATCACTAAAACTAAGAAAATTTTAAATAAATCCCTAGAAAATTTAGTTCTATCCTAGTTTTTTAATTTAATTTCCATCATTTTGATCCTAAATATATATGTTAATATATATTATCACATAAGTCCCACATTCTTTAAAATTTTGAACTAATGTACGTTATTGACAGATTGCACTTTTAGAATCTCGTTTTGATATTTTTTAGTTTTATAGACTAATATGTTACAACATTATACACTTTCGAACTTTCTGACAAAAATAACAATTTACGTTAATATTGGCAACTACAGGTGAAAATAAACCAAACGGCTTGGCCCGCATAAGACCTGGCCTATTTATTAAAAATGTATAGACTTATAGTTTGACTTTTAAGAAGCATGTTTAAGTAAAAAGAGCAAGCTTTGAGATTTAAAAAAAGCTTATAGATCGGCTTATTTTAGTTATTTATATACATATATAATATTATATTGCATTATTTTATTACTTATTATATTCTATTTTATATATATATATATATATATATCAACAATTATTTAATACATTTTATATGCATACTACAAATTACACTTAAAAACATGGAATTATTAATAATAATTTTTTAAAAAATTAATCTTTTTAATTAGACTTTATATTATCTGTTCTTTAAGGCTAGTTATCCAATAATTCAGTGTTCACATTCAATACTATTTCAAACATAAGTTGAGAAATAAAGAGAGATTTAAGGAATTGAAAGACAACTAACTAACTAACATATATATATATATATATATATATATATATATATATCAAGTGATCGATAATCAATGAATATGAATTAAATGAAAAACAAACAGAAAGAAAAATGCTCTCCAAATGATTAGGAGCGATCTTTTTGTCACCTTAACCCTAAGAAGCAAGAACCACTCTTTTCTCGCTCTCTCCCCCTAGACCATAATATCACCCCTACATTTTTCCCTCTAAAGTACAAAAAATTATATACCATATAACATTGTCAAAGACATCCTCTAAACTCTAAATCTAAAGCATGATTAGTTCTGCTTAGCAATGGACCCTAGAGGATTTCCTATTTATACATATTATTGTTTTGTTGTCGTTTGCTTCTTTTTTTTAAAAGCATGACAAATAAAAAAGTCTCATGAACTTAATTAATCTAGCAAGGCTTACCCACCTTGCAATTTAGGGCACCAGCAAAGCGTGTGAGCCTGTTGGCTTCGGCCCCAGGTCTAGGTTTCATCATGAGCCCTTTGTTGAATGGAAGCTTCCCAAGAGGTGATCCTGACTGAAGAAAAGTAGCCCCATTCATGAAGAGGTCGTTCTCTGATTTCCACTGCCATTTGCTCCATTCTTCAGGTGGAGCATAGTCCCTGTGTGTGATTTCCTTGGCAGCGTTGTTGTTGGGCGCAATGAACCGGTTTCCCTGGCTCAGAATCGTTGGCTCTGAGCTGCCACCGATTGCGTACATCAGCCAGTGAGTGTAGTCATTGTTTATCACATGGACGAAACCCCATCTGCACCTTGGCATTCTCTGGATCAGCCCCTGACCAAAGTGGTTGAATGCCACTGTAACCTGCATTATCTTGTCACCGGCGTAGGTGTCGCTAGCTCCAAACAGCATTACCTGGAATATACGCACATACACTCATGTACCGTATTAATTAATGTTCACACACATGTATAATCCAAATTAACCATGTCAATTCTCAAATTATAAGCAAAGGGAAGAGTAAAGTATGTTATTAACATTTTCTCACATAACTTATATAAAGTTGCTATATATTGTAAGGATTTTGGTTTAGTTATTTTTTGAACCAAGAATGAGTTTTGGGTACACTATGGGAGCAAGAGTTTCTCCATAACAATACCAAAATTCTTAAATTTCAAAGGGTACCATAGAATTTGTCAAATTAAATTAGATACTGCATCAATCAAAATAGACATTTAATTTCATCTCTTGATAATCATTGACTGGGATCACTAGTGCCAATAGATAGTATCAACGCATCTAATTAGAATATAATTAAGCTACCAATAATCAATAGGGAAAACAAAATATTAAGTAAAAATGATGGTAAAAGGGAAAGGAAGAATATAATTAAGTACTTACATCGTTATGTTTGGTCATGTGACAATTTGAGATGGTGATTCCAGTGGAGCCCTGGACAATATCAATGAGACCATCCTCGCATTCAGACAGCGAAAGATGATCGAGCCAAATGTTGGAAGAACCAAAAATGGACACAGCATCCCCATCACACCTTGTTCTTATTCCAACGTGGTTCCACAGGTCCCTAAGCATGGTACCTTCCATGGACTTGATCTTGTTGATGCGAATCCCGTGAATAATAATGTTGTTCACAAACTGCATGGCAAGGCCAGCACCACCCTTGATCACCACGTTGGCGCCGCGGCCGTCGATGGTCTTGTCCGAAGAAATCAACAGCTCGAACTTCAATGTGATCACCATGCTCTGTGCAAATATGATCCACAGTGGTTCCCTTTGGAGAACACCGTACCTGAGAGTCCCGGGTCTAGGGTTAATGGGTTCGTCATCGGAGGAATCGGTGACGACGTAGATTTTGCCGTGGAGTCCTCCCACGGCCCTTCTTCCGAAACCCTTGCCACAACTGGCTAACCTATAACGGTCTTGTGCCCAATCTTTCCTACACCTCCAACAACGATCGATTGGGTTCGTGGCCAAGCATGGTCCACGGTATTTCTGCTTTAGTTCCCTCCTTGTGTCGTTTGATTCCTCCATTAATGCCCTGCATCAAAGTATTTGCAAAAATCAATGCACTGACTCTTTTTTTTCTTTAACCCTCCAAGAGAAAGGAAATCTGATTAATTTGAAATTCTATTAAGAAATAAGTAAAGTTTAATAAGAAATTGTTTCAGTTTATTATCAATCTGAATTTATATGCAAATAACAAACCAAAGTGATGAGAAAGTTGCCAGCAAAGAAAACAAGGATTTTGCTCTTTTGTAAATTGAAATTGTGGGCAAACAGGAAGTTGTAAGCCTAGCCTTGCTCTACAAATTACGAATTAATAACGATTATGGGCAAACAAAGCAAGGTTTATCTTTTGATATCAGCATTTTACGTTGAGCATATAATAAAACCATATGATAGTATGTCATTTCATTATATACACAAATAATATTAATACATTCATAAAAACCATGTCCCCAACCTAAAGAGTTAGCGCATTAATATAAAATCTAACTGTGCTCACATGTGTTGGAACTATTTATTTAATAAAAGGGTTCATATTTAATTCTCATCATATTCAAAATTTCTTTAAATTAACTACAGTAACGTATTACGAGCAAGATATATTTCATGTGTCTCGGGCAATATCACAGGTGTTATACTAGTTGATTTATAATGCTACACTAACGATATATTTAAACTATTATAAGCTGTTACTTTTGAGATTAAATAGAACAAATGTGCACCCAATCTTATAGAACTGAAGAGTGTATTTGAATATTGTAATAGTCTACGGTCAATCGACACTAGAGAGAAGAGTTGATAATGATAAGTACTTACCTATGAACATGGATATTGAACTCGGCTGTAACGTTTATAGGGTCAGGTTCGTAGGAGCGAAGAGCGATCTCATGGGCCTCATCAGCTTGTGCTTTCAGAAAATCGTCAAACTCAGCAATGCCCGCCTCAAGGCATGGAATAGAAATGGCAAAAGCAACCAAGAAGATAAAGGTAACCTTACTTGCACTTCCTGCCATTATTCCAATGCCTATTATGTTTTTTTTTTGTTTTGTTTTATTTGGAGTTTTGTTTTTTGGTTTTGCTAGAGATTCTAAAACTTTTTTTCCCTCTTGGTTTAGAAGGCAAGATGGCCAAGGCCTTTGGTTTATTTGAGCCTTTTAGAGTCAACAGGGTAGACCTTAGCACGCCAATACCAAAAAAAACCAAGCAATTTAGGTCCACAGCACAGTGCTTGATGAGAGCTATTAAGAGAAGAAAAATGTACGTGCTTAAATAATAATGGCTTTCCTTGAAGATTGAAAGGTGCACTTCTAAATTTAGGAGCGTGGAGAGTGGGCAGCCATTCTATTTGTGGGGTATTTTCAATTTCATTCAAACTTGGTTAAGAAAAGTGTCTTTCAGGTGACTGTCAATCCGTTAACTTAGCCAAGACCTTCTCATTATTATTAACTCATCACTAATTTCTTAATTTGAATTAATATTGTCCGATTGAATAGCCTTTGGTGAAATGTGATGTGTTTGACTGTACATTTTAGTCTTAGTTTCTTTCTCAACGTTATGTACATGGTTAAATGTGTTTTTCTATGTTGTCTATTTTTATGAATATTATGATACTTTTTTTTAGTTTCCTTCACCGTATATATATTGGGGATCATTATGTATTTTTAAACACTAGCAAACGTTGTTTTTATGTCGTGCTTGACCTTACACTCTTGTTTGTTGTATATATCTGTCAAATTGCTCTTACTTATAATTAAATTTATACCACATTTATATGGTAGTGAATGCAGTTAGGGTCCACTTAATTTTTTTTATTTAAGAGTTACTTTAAAAATAAGGTTAGCAATAAAAATATTAAATTTGATGATAAAGTCATTTAATATTCTTTTAACTTTAAATGTTAATTTTAAATTAAAATTTCTTGAGTAGTTATTCTTAATTTTGTTATTTGAAATTAAAAAGAAGGAACCAATTCATAGTTAATTCAAATCAATTTAGGTTTGATTTCCTTAAATAAGTTATTTGATTCAAACTTGTGGATAAAAAACATAACTAAAAAAAATATTTCACTAAAACTGATCAACCAATTTTTTTATAAAATTAATTATAAAAAAATTAATAAATATTTTATACCAATAACATAATTAAAAAAAGATATTTCGAATTGAAAAGTCATGTTAAGTCGATTGTTCAAGAGTTTTGAATCAAGTTTTCATTATTTAAATTAACTTTTGAACTACATGTATACTTTTATTTTATTCAATACTAGTTACGAGTTAGGTCAGAGTAAATTTCTGTTTGTTCTTTTCTAAATAAACCTTATGCATGCTGCTTACGACCTAACCGGTATACATTAATTAAATTAACATACATTATTACTTTTTTTTATTAAAAAAAACACCTATTGATGCATGCAGTTCTTTATAGTACAGAATCACCGAGAAAAAGGGCTTTATTTAAAGAATGGACAAGGACTATATCTAGTTAATCAGATAGCTCGGAAAAAGACTAATTTTAGCATTAACAATGTGAGTGGTAGGGCTGGTCAAAAGCTTTCATGCTGCAGCAACGACTATTTATTATAAACTTAACTAGCTAACTTTAACTTTAGCAGAAAGAAGAGCTGCTGTTTAACACCTATAACGAATTTACATTTATATAAAATAAATAAACATTCCTTCCTTCAAACAGCTAGCAGAACAGAAAGAGGCTTAAAAGTCAAGATATACATGTACCAGGATAGTAGCAACCATTCGCACTCCACGGTTTCTTCCTTCCTCTTATATATATATATATATATATATATATATATATATATATATATATATATATATATATATATATATACAGCAACACATGTTCATGTATAATTTTATATACGAAAATTGTTAATTATGCTGGGGGGAAATCTCCTTTAGGTTGTATTAGGATAAAGGATACAGGCACACGCAAACAACCATAAATAGAAAAAGTAAAAAATACAATTTTAATGTGTAATTCGTACTTCTTGCATGCATACGTTCACATGTAAGATCTCAACAAATATTTACTATTTCAAATAAGATTATTAGTTTTGTACACAAACTTGAGAAAACCTTTTTCATTAGAAGTTTAATGAATAAACTTTAAAAAAACACTGTCGACAAATACAAGTTTTTTGGACAAACTTAAAAAATGTTTTCTATTACAATACCCTTTCTCACTTAAGTGGTACCTTCTCTCGTTATATGAGTGGTGAATGACGTCTATACTGTGAACATGAATCTCATTATACATTTTACTACCTCTTAGAATATATTTATTATATTTTCACTCCCATTAATATTTGGAAATTTAATTTTCCCAACAAATTACAAGTTAATTCTACTTATATTTCTGACTTCTGCTTTGATAACAAAATCGGAATATATATATATATATATATATTAGTACGTTTGTGATAAAATAAAAAATGTGTAATCGTAATGTGATGTGTGTGTATGTATACACATACAACTTTGATAACTCATACTTTATTTCCGGATAACCACGTTATCCTTTCATTTTCTCTCTTCTTCCTGGATTATATACATATCACAAGAGGGCTAAACAATCTTTTTCCGTATACTTATATGCATGTATATATGTAAATTTATATGACACTGATGGTGTTAGAAAATTGATCTTATGAAACCCTTAATTTAAGAGATCTGGGACATAAAGAAATGAAAAAAAAAAAGATATAATGGATGTTATGTTGTAAAAAGAAAGTGGGGGAGAGAATAATTGGAAGTGAAAAACAGGATATAAATAATTATGGTTGATAATTTTATATAAAAAGTTAAGTTTTAAAGGCAGAAATTGTTGTTAGTACCTTTTTGCGGCGAATAATTTAAAATATACTATTATTCTTAGTATAAGTTATATTATTTTAATTAAATTATTTTAATATGCATGCACAAAATTCTTAGTTACTTTATTCTTCGATGTTCCGAGACTTCTTTTCTCCGGTACATTGATTAAGTCAAATTTCTTTGGCAACATTGACGGACCTGCAACTTGGGGATTGTGTAGCTATTAAGATTAGGAACATTTTCTGTCGGAAACTTTGTTTGAACGATAAGTTTTCTTGTCTCACACAATTATCCTGTTCTTTGGTCTTTGTTAGAGCATTTTTAGTGGGAATCAATTAAAAACAAGCAAATGTTACATTTAACAATAAGTTATATACATGATTTAAATGGTTAATGTGAAAGAGAGAGATGTCAATACAAGAAATTTTTGCATATCAGAAAATATGCTCTCCCTCAAACAGACACATACATATATGAATTTAAAGTAAAAGAAAACTATATAACCCATCGTTAATTGCAGGTGGATAAAGATGCTTGTACAGTACTCAACCAAATATCCCCCAAGGAAGACTACTGCAAACTTGTTTTATCGAAATTACTACGCTATCGTGTGCAATTTGAAAAGGTTAACTGACCACAATTACTTTGATCAAACCAGCATAATATAATTTGGGGTGCGAAAAATCAATATTCTATTTAACCGCTAATCATATAATATACTTGGCGGAAGAATATTGATATTTGTTATTGGAAGGATAATTAATCATCCAACATATATCTAACCATGCATAAATCTAACCAATTCTTTCAATTATAAAAATAATAAAAATGAAATTATTGATGTTTATTATAGGAAGGATAATGAATCATCCAACATAATTTATAATTCATTCTATCAAGTAGACCAAAGTTCATAAGTCTTTTAAGGGGCGCTTGCATCTACAATGTTTAGGTACATAAATATGTATAAATATTGAGCATTATTTGATAAAAAAAATTAAAAATAAATTATAATATATTTTAAATAAATGGACTGGATATATTCATTTATAATAAAATAAAATGCTAGTAGATAATAGATGAATTGGATTTTATTTTTTTTAGATACTCATATACATTTTTAACATATAGATCGACCATAAATAAAATAATGATTTATTTTTTATCCATCTATTACAATTTAATTCAAAATTTATCTAATAAGATCTGTTTGGCATCGTCCCTCGTTGAAAAGGCAATTTAATGACCTTGGTGGGTTGAGCTTTTTCTACCCATCCATTACAATTTAATGACCTCTTGGTGGATTGAGATTTTTATTCTCTTACAGAGACAACCCGAAGAAAGAGATGATGGGTTTTTTATGGCAAAAAAATCACGTTTTGGAAAGTAAATTCGCTGCTGGAACACTTTTGACCAAAATTAGAAAGTATTCTTCTTTACACAGTTCTTAACAGTCCTTCGTTACTTAACTTGCAATTAACTTCTTTATTCTTCCTTCCTAGCATTGAGAAGTTTTAATAAAAAAAATATCAAGTTCAATATTATAGGAAATTTTAAGCTGAAATTTGTGTCGCATAAAGACAAAAGTCTAAACCCAAAGATTATTTTGCATGTGTCCTGAATGAAGATTGTTCTTAGGGATAACAGACAAAGGCTGAACACAAAACTGAATGGAAAAATAGGGCACTTGAATTTATGTTCTTTTACATTAAAAAATAATTGAACTATGATCATGATTTTTTCGCCTGATAGTGTTTTGCATATTTGTCAGCATGCAGGTCTTGTCTAGGTCTGCTTTGCTAAAGAGCCTATGTACCGAAAGCCTAGGCCAAGAAGAAAATTGGAATCTAATTTTTATATCTCTCATGTGGACTTAAATGCCCTCACTTTATTTATTGATTATTAAGCTCCTTTTCTATCCATAATTGTCAAGTCATAGTTAATACACCAAATATCATCAGATTCATTATACCGGGGTAATAATTCATAGGTATCACAGACATGCTCACATGCAGTAAAATATTTAAGAGAATAATGAAACTAGCTAGATTAATGCACATTGCAAAAACCAAGTTAGCGACTCCAAATAGATGATAACTCGGATTACAAAGGACGAATTAAAGAAGAAAAAACAAGAAAGAATGATCCAATGATTAAGACTTCTTACACCTATAAGATAATAATTACTGGTATATGCTGCCTTAATTATAATTACTCCACTTAGTACAAGGGTTGTTTCCAATATTTAACTTCGTGAGATAGAGTTCATAAAGAAGCAACCTTACTGTTACGCTAAGGTTCATTCTCGGGAAAAAGGCAAGAAAAAAGAAGCAGCTAAAATTAGCAATCCAATCGAATTACAGGTACAACTGTACAAGCTTTTCTTTTTTGTCTAAGCAAAGCTTATTGAGTCACTATTTGAATATATAGAAGAAAGCCTCCGAAGAAGTTTCATAAACCAATTATTCTATCCTAGTCATTCAATATTCAAGGACAAAATAGCCTAAAAAGCATGTAATAGAGCTTAATAAGGTGTAGGTGACCCTAAATCCTTCCAACACTAGCCATCATGATTTCCTTAGCCGATGCCTATCATGTAGTGGCAGCCACTGTCCCATTATATGTGACCTTGATACTGGCCTACATTTCTGTGAAATGGTGGAAGATCTTCACACCAGATCAATGTTCAGGCATAAACAAATTTGTGGCCAAGTTCTCTATCCCACTTTTGTCTTTTCAAGTCATTTCCTCCAACAACATCTACAAAATGAGCCTCAAACTCATGTATGCCGACTTTCTCCAGAAATTGCTTGCATTTCTTCTCTTAATAGCAATCACTAAGATCAGTGGCCGAGGAGGTTTGAAGTGGATCATAACCGGTTTGTCATTAACAACACTTCCTAACACTTTGATCCTTGGAATCCCTCTCATGAAGGCTATGTATAAGGGTGAAGCAGTTGTTCTCCTTGCACAGATTATTTTCTTGCAGAGCATGATTTGGTACAATTTGCTGTTGTTCCTTTATGAACTTGATGCCGTCAACAAGACCAGGCCTACTGCAGCCGCACCACCATCACAAGGATCTGGTAGGTGCTTATAATTAATTGGCTGATTTTCATGGTTAGAGATCACACATCAATGATATAGTTAAATTAAAATATATATTAAGGAATAACTCTCATCCTATTAGTTGATTTTGTAGAATTGAGTTAGATTCTAATTTCAAATTCTAAAATTCATTGTAAGGAGTGAAATTTATGAAGTGGTTGATATACATCAAACAAAGAGGGAAATGGTAGTGAAGTTAAAATTTTCAAGGCTCTTAGCAAAACATAAATTTTCTTCATTCTGGTTAATCACATCCCTCCTTTCGGTTTCTTCATTCTTCTTCATATCATTAGTTTTCTCTCAAACAACACTCTAAAGCCATAATTGATATCCATGCATGTATATATATCAGTAATGCTATGCAGTACAAAAACCTAATGCACAAATACAGTATGGAAACATGTTTCCAAATGTTTTTGGTTGAATATTAAATTAGAAAATAAAAAATAAAGCCTTTGAGGGAAATCAAAGGCAGTTGGGGCATGGGGTGATAAGAGTTTTCGTACATGTACGAATACGTAAAGATTAGCATTTTCATATATTATTGGTTAATTAATTAATCGATTATGTTCAACCAAATAAAGTAATATAAGAAAATCATGTTAAGTGACGCCAGAACCCTTTAATTTTTTTAAGAGAAATGATATTTGAATATAGACCGTATCATTTCAAATATCTTAATACTTATCATTATTGCTTTCTATTTTTTTGTATAACATTATATCATCTATCATATTTACTCTTTTCATCTCTAGGCGTTAAATAAATTTGAAGTGTCTGCAAATCATTTTTTGAAACTTTAACTGTCGCTATATGTTTCTATGTGAAGTTTCCTTTCTCTCCCTCTTCAGATGGATGCTCTTTGAATATTTATTCCTTTGAAACACAATTTTGTTATTAAGTTATATGCTATAGTGCTTTAGTGCTTTAACAACACATAAGTTAAATTAAACTAACACCTGTGTCACCATAGCATGTCTATTGTGCATCAAAATAGTATACGGTACAAAATTTAGGTACAAATATCTCCATAAGACTGTCACAGAAATGAAAATGGTCTGATTTCTATTTTCTTGAATTGTCTGTTAAAAGGAGAAACAGACACAGCTCGTGAAGTACAATCAAAAAGAGAAGAAGACGCAGAACCTAGAATAAAAAGGAAGATGAAGGTCATGCTCATTCTTGTCACAGTGGGAAAGAAGCTAATCAGAAATCCTAATACATATGCAACTTTATTGGGTTTTATTTGGTCAAGCATACAATTCAGGTAATTAATTAGCATGTCTTCCCATTCCATTCTAGTCATTTCAAGAGACTATTGTATTTAATTCATGATCATAATTAAGGTGACAAATAAGGTTAGTTAACTTGTTGCAGGTGGGGATTACATATGCCTGAAGTTGTTAATCAGTCAATAGAAATATTGTCCAATGGAGGTCTTGGCATGGCAATGTTCAGCCTAGGTAAAAACAATAATTCATGGTTTCTTGTTATTATGAACTACTGATACTTGTTTCTTATTGGAGAATATGAGTTTTGAAAATAACTTAACACACTCCAATTCTAAAGTTGCATTAAAAGGTTTAATTTTTTTATATTTCTTGGTGGACATTTATATCAGGTCTGTTTATGGCATCACAGTCAAGCATCATAGCATGTGGGCCAAGGATGACAATGGTGGCAATAGGACTGAAAGTTGTGCTTGGACCTGCTCTGATGGCTGTGGCATCCCTTGTGATTGGATTAAGAGACAAACTGTTTAAAGTGGCAATTGTTCAGGTGATCTTTTTTTCTGTGTGTGTTTCTACTTTTCAGGTCATTTAAAGGTAAATAGTTTGCATGATTTTGCATGTGGCAGGCAGCTCTACCCCAAGGAATTGTTCCTTTTGTTTTTGCCAAGGAGTATAATGTCCATCCAGCCGTTTTAAGCACTGCGTAAGTTCTACGGTCAAAGCATCTAATGTATATGAGGAGGATTAGTTAGTTACTTTTTTGTTTTCACCATTCAATTTTTTTTTACATCAATTAGCTATTTACTACTATCATTAAATTTTAAAAAATAAATTATGAAAATAAAGAATTATTCTTGAAATAACCTGATATCTTAATATATATATATATATATATATATATATATATATATATATATATATTTAAATCTAATGGTTATATTGATGATTTAATTTTAATTATTAGATTTAAAAAAATAATGAAAATGAAAACTTATTTTAAAAGTTAGAATAACTTCATCATGTTATTTTAAGAGTAACTTTAAAAGAATTATTTTTCATCTTCACCATTTATTTTCATAAAATTTAATAGTTAAAATTATCTATTAATCCTTCGTATATCTAAAAGCTTGAGATTTCATGTTTTTCTTGTTTTTCATTACAGGATCTTGTTAGGAATGCTCATTGCCTTGCCGGTGGAATTGGCCTTCTACTTCCTATTAGCAATTTGAAGAGCAATGTTAAATATATGCTGAGGACATCGAGAATAGCAGCATTACATTGCTGTAAAATACCAATTTATAAATAGTTGTAAATTTACTGCACTATTGATTCATTGTAATTAGAAAACATGTGATCACTCAACTAATAAATACTACTTAGTTTGCCTATAAAACTATATTATTGTATATATTGTTAAATAAATATTAGGTGCAAATTAATATTAAGGCAAGAGTTGTTTTAGTAGTTCCTTCAATAAAAAAAAAAAAAACAAAAGAGTTGTTTTATTAGTTAAAAAAAATACTAATTTATCTATCCATAATAAATGGGGTTATGTTGTGAAGGTGTACACTTCAAAGACATCAGATTGCAAGTGTAAATATCAAGTCTTACAATATTGAGTAATTAGAGTTGCTAAGTTCAGCAACATATACGTAAAAACCTACAAATCTAATGACTTAGTGTATGTTTGAATAAACGTTTATAAAATTGATTTTGAATTAAATTAATTTTGAAGTGATGTAACTCATGTTTAGATGTTGTATTATAAAATCAAATTAGGAAAAATATTTAGTACAAAAATTTTGAATCCAACACAAAGGTTATTCAAGGTTATTTTAACTCGGAATCAATTTAAAATTATTCTCTTATATGAAACAAACATATAAAAATATATTTAAAATTAATTCTAAACTCAGAATCAATTTTCTAACATCAAACCAAACATGCACTTCAAATTGAATACGTCAAATTATTTTAACTCAGAATTAATTCTACATTATTTCCTTACGTGAAACAAACATATAAAAATATATTTAAAATTAATTATGAACTCAGAATCAATTCTCTAACATCTAACCAAACATGCACTTCAGATTGAATACGGTGTCAAATTTACTAGTGAAATTCACTTGTGGCCGTTGATGGAGGTGTTCTTGTGTTTTACCCTCCTTGTATTCCTATCAAATGAAAATGGTATTAGGGTTAATGGTGTAACTAAGTGATCTATGATCGACTCAAAGGTGTAATTGGCAATGGGTACTTGTATTTTTTATTTATAGTATTATTGACTTTTTTATGTGGATAAATGTCAAAAAATGAGGTACCCAGATACTTCTAAACAAGATACTAATGACATGTTGAAATTATTAATAGGGGTCTATTTAGAATATTATCGTACAAACCTAAATTGGAAGCATAATTTTTTTAGCTAAAAAAAATATAATTATAAGGACCAAGATCAAAATTCATTAGTTTTTTAAGAAAAAAATATATATTTAACCCTAGCTTAAATTTAATTATGAAAATAGGAGTGAATTTTTTGTAATGCAAAAAAATGGAACAACATAAAAAATAAATCGTAAAAAATTAAATATTTCCAAGCATAAATGCTAAAATACCTCATCCATGAAAAAAGAAAAGTAGATAATGTGCTACATCATAAGATGCTACAACCCATGACATATTAACAATACTTAATATCAAAATATTTAAATAACACGTTGCATGCCTTGGTGAAACATATGTGCTAGGTTGAAGTCAAAATATATAACAAAAGGGGAGGAGGCATAACATACAACAACAAAAGATTCCCTAGTTGGCCATATATAGTTAAACCTATCACTACAATTGGAAGGCTTTAGATGAGACTTCTTCCTTCGCCCTAGTATATAACATCCCAATTTTTTCTAATTTCTATATTTTTTAATTATCTAAAAATTCATATTTAGAAATCTAAATGGCTTCAAATTAATAATGTTGAAACACACTATTGGCTTCAAATTATTTAGTACTGTCCAAAATGATTTTTGAATAAGTTTTTGAAGTGGAGCTCAAAACACCCTTGGAATTCATAAATCAATTTCTTTTGGCAGAAAACTATTAAAAATAGAGACAAAATATATTTTAAGCTTAGAACTAGTGACGTGAATTAGGGTGTTACAACTAGTAATGTGAATGGCAAAGGGTCACAGGTCCTCCACAAGTGGATAAAGTACTGAAAGATCCCAAAGACGTACTATAGTCAGGCGCCCCTCACGTCTTCTCAATTGGCAACAATAGCTCTATATACAAGTTTATGGAAAATGAAACGGTGAAAACACCAGCAAGAATCTATGTGAATATTTGACATTGCCTAAATAGGATGTTTGCAGATTGAATTGGATCTATTTTGGAGAGAAAAATTATCCAATTCAATCATTTTAATTTTGTTAATTTATTATCCACTTGATTTGCTTTAAAATTTAATTTGATTTGATCCAATCTAATTTAAAGTGGTTTGGATTTGATAGATTTTTGGTTTTAATCTTATGATTTATTTATTTTTTAGAAAATATTAAATAAAAAGTAAGATTATAATTAATATAATGAAAATAATTTAAATATCAAATATTTCATTCGCATATGCCATTATATAACTAATGCAAGTATATTTACACATTTTAACTCAAATAGTTAGTAAAAATTATATATTTAATTAAATATATTTTTCATAAATAGGTATAAGTTATATGATAATGTTACAAATATATAAGAAATAAAAATATGTGTGTGAGTGATATTATAAATAAAAATATATAGATATGTATAAGTTCAGAAGTTTGAATTGGATTGGATCAATCTTTAAAATCAAATTTAAAATTCGATCCCATAAAAAATTTCAATTTTTCAAATTCTTTTATTTGTTCAATTTTCAATTTATTTTAGTTTTTGATTTATATTGATTTGAATCGATTTATGAATACCCATAATTATTAATAGCTTGTGTTGACGGTCAAATATTATGTCTCCCCACCCACTCACGTTTCCGCAAAACTAATGAATACAATGTATTGAGAAGCTCCCGTCATTCGGTCATTTGCTCTCATGAGAGTGAAACTTTGCAATTGTTACACACACAACCAAAAGTGGTAAGCTTATTACTAAAACAAACATATACAAAAGTACATATATATGCAATGTCATTGAATCAAAATAAAACATATGTTATTAAATTTAGTTATAAATACTACATTTAATAAATGTAATAACTAATAGTATATAATATGATATTTAATAAATGTAATAACACACAAAGAAAAATGTAAAATAGCCAACGAAATCAGCAATGACGATATATCCGTGCTCTTTTAAAACAGAGACCGATTTAACAACTGAAAGAATATTAGTCAACAAAACTCAGCAACACCTCGTGACCGAGGGTAATTCGAAGCAACTATTTCGTCTCTAAATCCGTCTCTAACAAAATCTTTTCATAATTGAAATTGTACACATTTAGCGACTGATATTGAGACTGAATTTAATTAAATTTTGCCACCTGAATTATTCGATTGCTAATGACTTGCAATAAGTGTTTAACGGAAACTATTTCTGACACTAAAAATGACACAAATTAACTTCATACAGCAACTGATCAGTCACCGAAAGTTATCATTTTAACGATAATAGCGATTGGAAACACATTCAGTCACTAAATGACAATTTAAAAATGCATCCAAAAGTAAAATACTATTTGCAAAAAATAAACAATTATAAAAAAATTGATAATATATACTAAAAATATTTTTTAAATTATAAATTTTAAGTGTATAAAAAATATTTATCTAATGAAATATTTAAATAAATATGTTAATAATTAATTGCTTTAAATTATATTTATTATCACAACTTTAGGAAATTAAAAATATAAATAATTTAAATTTTGTATTTCTTTAAATAATGGTATACATTTCTTAATTCTAGACTTATGTTATTTTTAATATTAAATTAGTTTATATTAAATTGATTTAAATATATATAAAAAATTTATTTAATACTTCTATTTTTTTACACTAAATTTGATTGCGTACCTTGTACTTACTATTTTTTACATTTGGAAGACTATGGGTTTGCAACAATTACTTATAGTAAATATGAAGGGAAGATACATGACACATTAATTTTGGTGTTAAATTAAATTGCGATCAGATTTAAGTTTTCTCTCTATAGGATGTGCTATTTATTATTTCACTCATGGTTAAAAAACATGACTCAAACACACCTCATCTAATATATATAAATATATAATATAATCATAATACGAATCCTTATAAAAAAATTAATAACACAATTTCATCATTAATCATCGTCATGAGCCATCAAACATAATAAATCACATTTGAACATCTATCATCATCACAATCCTCATAATAACGCAATCCAACATCCACCTTCGTAAATCGTAACTGATGATGTACATATAAATCACTACACAAGCCCAATTATCAAACCCTGACTCTACATCAGGAAGTTTCAACATATAAGGAATATTTTTGTACACCAATTATGCACCCACCATATTTCCAACAATAAAAGAATATTTTTGTGCTCCCACATATTCCCAGAGGAATATTTTTGTGTACCAATTGTGCGCCTACAGTATTTCCAACGACAAAAAAAAAAATTATGCACCACCATATTCAACGTGCCTAATTACTACCTTTGTGCATATAATATATATTATGTGTGGCTACACAAAAATAAGCCAATATAAAATATTGTGTTTGTTTGTGTTTATGTGTCTACTCAAACAAGAAATCAATGATCAAACCTAACAAAAATGACATTTTTATATCTCGTGTTGGATCAATACATTTAAACAAAGAGACATTGATTATAAAATAGATTGGATATGGTTGTGTAAATGTTAAAATCATATCACATTTTCTCATGTGTTGAATGGTAATAATGCATTGCTAGATGTTAATTACGGTCTATAATATTTAATGTTAAGGCCTAATTAGATATAAGTGTAATATTAATTATTGATCAAGGTCCAATTAGATTAAAGTGTTACATTGATAAATGATAAAGACCCACTAAAAAGGCCTAAGTATACTATATTATTGATGAAGGTGCAATTAAGCCTAACCATAACACTAGGCATAATTGTAACACTAATGTTTAAATAAAATAAGTTTGTATGTTTATTTAATTGTGATATTTTTTATATACATATATATATATATATATATAAGGTTAAATTACTCATTTGATCTCTATAATTTCATGATTCTTATTTTTTTTAGTCTTTATAGTTTAAAAGAGGTTTTTTTAGTCTCTATAGTTTCATGATTCTTACTTTTTTTTTTCAAATTACTGGGACTAAAAAAGAATTAAAATGTAAACTATAGAAACTAAAAATAATATTTTTAAACTACAAGGACTAAAATAAAATTAACTATAAGAACTAAAAAAATCACTTTCAAATTATAGAAATTAAATGAGTAATTTAACCTATATATAATTATAATCATATGAAAATTCATATTTATAATAAGTATTCCTTCTGTTCATATTATATGATATTTAAAGTTTTGACACACTTATTAAAAAATACAATTGATTTGTTTAATTTCATAGAAATATTAGGTAACTTTCAATATAGTATTTATTTCTCTAATTAATTAAGGGTAATATTGAAAACAAATATTGATTAAAGAAACTTTCTAATATATTTACTTTTCCTATACACTACTCCCTCAATATAGATTAAAGGTATTGTTGGAAACAAATATTTAATACAACATTGATTTTATAAAAACAATATATATTTTGGAATAATTTTTTATCTTATTTAAAACATCAAATACTATGCAACAGAAAAAAGTATATTTATTAATATTATAATTTAATATATGTATATTTTTAAGTTTAATAAATATACGAAACTTAATAAATATGAAATTTAATAAATATAGTATATTTCATAAATATTAGTATTTAATTAATACGATAAATAATCCTATTTAATGTTTATCCGAATAATACATTAAGTAGTATGTAAGTTTGTTCATTTTACATAAACAACATTTATTTCATACGACTAAAATTTACAATATATAAATTATATTTTAAATTTATGATAAATAATTTATATTATGATATATTGCTAGTATTAATTATTGACAATTTTTTAATGTATTTAAATTAAAGTTAGAACTAAAGATTTTCTGGGTAAAATAATTCCATAAATCATAAGTGAAATAAAAGAATTCCAGAAGGGAAACGACAACGTTTGGGGATAAAACGGCACTAGCTTTCGTGAGGAAGAAAAACCTCCCCGAAAAGAAAGGTGAAAATTAGGGTTTGAGGTATTTATTTAATTGGCAAAAGACAGTGTTTGGGTTTCACAAACAGACACACAGTCGGTTCTTCCTTCTCAAATATTCTTGAGATCCCCATTTTCTCCGAAGCAAAGCCATGGCTAAGGGTCCTGGTCTCTACTCTGACATCGGCAAGAAAGCTAGGGGTACTCTCTCTAATTGTGTTGAAATTCTAAATTATGATTTTTTTGGGGGTGTAGAATTTTTCCCTACGGTTAAAAGTTGATGCTTTTTGATGAATCCTTTAATGGGTTTTTGTTTGTTTGGTGTAGATCTGCTGTTCAAGGACTACCACAGTGACCAGAAGTTCACCATCACCACCTACTCACCGACTGGAGTTGTGAGTGTTTTTTATTTAATCCTTCAATTTTTGTGGCACAAACACAATGCATGGAATGGGTATTTGTTTTGTTATTGGATGTTCTATTTAGCTTGTGTGAATAATAATGTTGGTGAAATCAAGAATTTGGTTGAAGAAAGCAAGATGATTTTGCTGGAAGATTTGTATGCTCTATCTATATTTTGACTGTGAGAAGTCTGTTTCATGGATTTTTTAATTAAAAACAAAAAATTTGGGTGTGTATTGTGACAACAATTGATTTTTTGGCCTTCTGGTTCTTCATCAGCTGCAAAGTTTTGATTTTGCTTAATTATAACACAAAATGGAAGCTGGAAGTACTCTTAGCAGCATTTTGATTATAACTTGTTTTGAACAAAAAAAAAAAAACAGAAGAAAAACACAGCATATCCTTTTATTTTTAAAAAATGGGACGTGATTGTTGTTTTGTTGTGAGTTTCACTTTTTGTCATTTTCAGTTTCTATGTATACTGATTGGATTGTGGTTTTCTATGAGCTTTTGTTTTCCCTGTATGTTCCTTTATTTTCAAGATGGGAATAATCTAGATGTAGCTATTGAATTTATATAATTTAATGTAATATACGACCAACTAAATGTATATTTATGTTTAAATTATGTTTAGAATTAGATTTCCCTGATTTACTTCATTTTACGTAAATGTGTGGAAGAATCTTGTATGTACTGTCAGACTCGTGTATACTTGTCAACAGTGGCCCGAGTGACCATTTTTGCATCAAAGTGTAATACTTGAAATGGCTTCAAGCAATGCTCAACTGCTCCCAGCTGTTCTTGATAGTGTAATGGCTTCAAATATGATATATGAGGGCGATACTTGAAATTTCCTAAATTAACCCCAATTAAAGCCCACTTTGCAGTGCATAATTAGATTTTTCAGGGGATTTGTCAGGTTTTCAATGTAGTGCAGCCAACTAGTGAACTAGTCTTCTTTATAGTCTTTTGCTTTTATTCACGTGACTCCTCTGTTTTGCAGTCACCTACCTCCCCCATGACCCATCTACTATTTTGGCTTTAGGCAGTAGGTACCCTCTGTTTTTATACTTGTTTTGCAGCTTCTAGCTGTTGTCTTTTTGTTCTCCAATCCAAGTCCACATGAACTTCTTGATAATAAAAAACAAGAAATTTCCATTCTTCTTGTTTTTTTAGTAACTTGCACTATTTCCCTTTTTTGGGGTGATTTATGATACTTTACTAGTTCTCTTTCTTTTAAAATCACATCACTGTTTCTTTTTATAAATAATATTTTTTTTATGTTTGTTTACTTATGTGTGATAGATATTTATTATTTGTGTTTTACTTTGTTTTAGTTAATTGATAAAGGCTAGTTACTTTGGGATCCACTTTGTTGCCTTAACATTTTCTAGTGTGGCTGCACTGGCTGGTCTGCGCTATTTTCACCATAATCTATTTTGTATACTATTTACTATGCTTTAATATTCATTGTCAAAATTGTAGCATTATGTTTAACCATAGTAAAAAGAAATAATTTAATCAGTGTCATATACCTTGCAAGTCCAGCCTTGGTTAAAGTGGATGGATGTTGATGCAAAGTAGTATATCATGCTTTAAACTGATCCTCTGGGACACATCTGATAAAATTGTGATATCCATGATGTCAATATCATTTTAACATGTGTTTAGCAATATGTGATTTGGATTTGTATCTTCTGCTTCAGGCTATTACAGCATCAGGAACCAGGAAAAGTGAACTGTTTCTGGCTGATGTCAACACCCAGTTGAAGAACAAAAACATCACTACTGATATCAAAGTTGATACAGATTCTAATGTAAGTTTGTATATTTGTTAGTTATCTGCTCTTTTCAATTGAGATCTGTACCCCCTTGTTTCTGATTTATGTGCCATGTACAGAATTATCAATCCAATTTTTGTGATTGACTTTTCATATTTGTTCTATTACCCTTGGAAGGTGGGTTTTCAGAAGTTCAATCTGTTGGTTTATCAGATTTTAGGATACAGTGTAAAGTTTTTCTCTTCAACACTAATTGGTTCTTTAGAGAACACCCTTTCGTTGTCTAATAATTGTTTTAAAATCACTAATTCTTAACTTTCTTTGATAAATTTAGTCAAGCTGTTCTTACTATATATATATAAATATTAATGTAAGGCAAAAAGATCATCCTGCATGCACCATGTTGAATGAATGTACTACCTAATTTTGCCAACATCAAGTAGGTTGTCTAATTTAACTATTTAAAGTAGAAAATCTCTAAAAAAAACCCATAGATTTAATGAAGTGTACATTGTTGAAAACTATGATAAATATGCCCAAAGGTGTCTGATTAAAGATTGAAAATAAGGCTGTGATGGTTATGTGCAGGCTGAGGTTGAAGGGTGTTTCTATGTGTTTTCTTCTTTAATGTCTTCTTGTCTACAAATGACCTTAATATTTATTTAGTTTCATATTTAATCATAGATTCTGTGAGCATAGGTGGGTAAGGGACTATGGTGGTCCAGTGCATGTCATGCTTGGCTATTGAGATTCTGAATTTGCTTAAATATCCATAATTCAATACAACCATTCTCCTACATAATCCATTCATACATAAGCAATACAGACTGGAATATGGCAATGCTCGGTTGACAAATTAGATTTGTTTGCTTCTAGCATCTTAACCCATAATACCAATACCATGTCATTGGAAATTTTAAACTGTATGTTTGTAATCTTAGCTGTTAATATTTAGTAATTTGATTTTATCTTAAATATACTTTGATCTATTCATAACTTTTATATTCCTATGACTATTTCACTAATGTTAGTTAATGCTTGTGCATTCCAGCTCTTCACAACTATCACTGTCAATGAACCTGCTCCTGGTCTGAAGGCTATTTTTAGCTTCAAAGTTCCTGACCAAAGGTCTGGAAAGGTAAGAGATAGTCAACCATTTTGCATAACAATCTTTCAAAATCTAATGGAAATTTAGGTGTTGAGTAAACTATGTAGTTTGAGAAAGCAATCTCATTAAAACTCTCTAAAACATCTCTAAAGCAGTAATTTGTATTCTGTTTTATGGAACAGGTGGAAGTTCAGTACTTGCATGACTATGCTGGAATAAGCACCAGTGTTGGGTTGACAGCAAACCCAATTGTCAACTTCTCTGGTGTTATAGGAACTAATGTTCTTGCTCTTGGTGCTGATCTTTCTTTTGACTCCAAAATTGGGGAGTTAACAAAATCCAATGCTGGACTGAGCTTCACTAAAGATGACTTGATTGCCTCATTGACTCTGTGAGTAACTATTGCTCCTCACTGAGAGTGTTTCTACTTTCCAGTTAACAGTCTTCATCTCTAAAATCTAAGAATCTATTGTCTACTTTTTTTGTTCAAGCTCTAGAGCCAATCAGTGAACACTGTGAGGCTCCATTGTAAGAGTTTTTTCGTTTTCCGTTTTCTGCTTTTCACTTTTCGCATTTTGCTTTTCCCTTTTAGAGATATGTTTGTTTGCATATACTTACTGTGTCCAAACTATCCAAGGCTTGTGCTTGTGGGCTGTAGCATACTGATGATGGATACACTGAGTGTATATGTTGTATTTTAATGAGTTTTTTTGTTCAGGAATGACAAAGGTGATGCTTTGAATGCTGCATATTACCATGTAGTTAACCCCTTGACCAACACTGCTGTTGGTGCTGAAGTGACCCATAGATTCTCAACTAATGAGAACACTCTCACCCTTGGTACCCAGCATCAGTTGGATCCATTGACCACATTGAAGGCACGTGTGAACAACTTTGGAAGGACAAGTGCTCTGATCCAGCACGAGTGGCGTCCCAAATCGTTCTTTACCATTTCTGGTGAGGTAGACACCAAGGCCATTGAAAAGAGTGCTAAGGTTGGATTGAGTTTGGTTCTCAAACCCTAAGAATTTTGATCCATCCTGGCAAGAGCATTGAGTAGGTGTTAGGAACCGTATAGTCTGTCAGACTAAATTATTTCCTTGAAGTTGGTTCTCTTCATGGGTAAGAAGTTTTCATGGAGTTTTCGTTGCATTTGAGCAATTCAACCTTGTAAAAATAAATAGGCTTTCCATAAACCAAATGTTACTTTTAAATGCCCAAAGCTTAGCAAGCCTCTTTTCTTGAATGGGGATTGGCACTCTTTATTGAGGTTTTGACATGAGAAATTTTATATCTTCTGATTTGATTTGATGGATATTTTCTGCAATATTCCCTTAATATTTTCTGGTTTGATCTTGATCTCTATGTTTTATTAATTATTCCTGTCAAATCTATATCATCTTCCACTTTGTAGTCCTTTCATGCCGTGTCTATTAGGCAATGTTGCCGTGAGATATCATCGGTTTTTAATGTTTGTTTTAAATTTCAATAAAATTGATTTTGACATAATTAAATTCTAACTACCGGAATGTGTTTAAATTAATTTCAGCCCTAGATTTTATGTTAAAATGCGTTTACGTAATGAGATTGATTTATTCTTGGTGTAAAATTGCCTGGCCATTAGTAGTGAGGAAACCACAAATGGCAATTGTTTTTGATTGCTCAAGTAATTCTTTATGAAATTTCTTGTCTAGTTGAGTGCGAACTTTGAATAAGTCATTTCAAAATTTAGATTTTAATTCTACTTTGGATCCCTTAAAGTTAAAACTACAGCTCAATGTAATTCCTTCAAGAAACTCAAGCTGCAGAGATTTTGCACATCCTATTTTCAATTTAATCTTATTTTTGCAAGGAAAAATAAACAACTCGTTATCAAACATTTATGATTTTTTCAATATGGAATACAGTCCGTTTTTTAAAAATTATCTAGCATTCATTTTTTTTCACTCCAATACTTGAACAAATTTTGCATTTTATTTTATTACTTGTCATTAGTTTGCATCTGTTAAGTGATGATGTGACAGATAAGATTTCACGTCATCTTGCTTGGTCACTAGACACAGGTATAGACATACACGTTATTAATTTTTGTTTTTCTAAATTTTAAAGAAAAAAATAAAATCAAAAAAGAGAGACAACACCTTCTGTGGTGGTGTGGGAGGTGACGGCGGAGCCACACAAAGAGAGGAGCTTAGCCTTTGCCTTTGTCGTCTTGCTATTGCCATTCCCGCCACCACAGCAACAACCGTAGAGTTGTCATTGGCATGACCAGTGTCATTCTCGACATCGGAGACCCCTTTATCGACAAGAACCTTGGACTCCATCTCATGATGTTTGACAATAGTAATGTCAAAGGCGTTGCTATTCTTGGCACTCTTGTTCCTGCACAGGAAAATGAAGAGGGACAGAGTCGTTGAGGAGGTTGTCGGAGATGTTGAACTGGTCAAGGGTGAGTTTGTCTAGGGAGGGGATTGGGGATTGGGCTGGAGAATAGGTTGTTTTATAGAAACAGTTTTCAAGTGGGTGAGGTTGTTGAAGGCGATAGGACAGGACCCGAAGAAGTTGTTGAAGCCCATGTTCAAGCGAACAAAGTCTGCCATATCAAACAGAAAGGGTGAGATTTGGTTGTTGAGCAAGTTGCGATGAATGTAGAGATTAAAAAGGTTGATGCAGGAGGCCAGATTTGAAGGAGGGAACTAGATTGACACAGGACACAGAGCGACATCGGAGAGGTGAAGCTTGATGACATGGTGCGGCTGAGAAACAAGAGGGTGACGACAACGACAATGAATGACGTGGATGCATGTGTTTATGTGTTTAGTGACTAGGCGAGATGACGTGACACTTTGTTTGTCACGTCATCACTTAGCGGATGCAGACTAACGACAGATAATAAAATGAAATGCAAATAAATTTCAAGTATCTGGGTGAAAAAAAGAAATGTTAGATAGTTTTTTTTAAAAGAGACTATATTTTAGGTATAAAAAACTTAATTAAGTCAATATTTATTTGTGTCAATTAGTTGTCTTTGAGTGTTACATTGAAAAGGAGATATCGAAGACGTACATCTTCAAGAAATTAGTCTGTGTGTGTTTGCTTGAACAATGAATTTTCAGCACATGGACCATGACAAGATAAATTAAATTTATTTTTGTAAGGTAATAAAGGTTGACTAAATTTATTAATCTCTAAATTTTTGTAAAACATTTTAGAAGAGCAAAAATTTACATGAAGAAAGATAAACACAAAGAAAAGAGATAATAGGCCTAAATAACAACTTTTCAAGCTCCTCTTCTGTAGCATTTGCCATCTCATTTCTCTTGCTCAAGCCTTAAAGGAAGCTTCCAACCCAATTTTAGCACATTCACTAGCTCTAATAACTAAAGACATGCAAAATATTATCAGCTTTCTATAAGAATGAGATTAAAGATAATAATACTGATAAATACTAAATAATATGTCATTGGTTCGAGTGACACTGAATTCAGACCCTTTAAGCAAGACATCATGTTATATAATCTTGAATAATTTTTTTAAAAAAATATTTTCTACACAATTTTTAAAGTGAATGGAAAAGAAACCCAAGTAATATATATATTTTGCCCTGGTGCAGCGGTAAAGTTGTGCCTTGGTGACCTGTTGGTCATGGGTTCGAATTTGGAAACAGCCTTCTTTGCATATGCAAGGGTAAGGCTGCGTACAATATCCCTCCCTCATACCTTCGCATAGCGAAGAGCCTCTAGGCAATGGGGTACGAAGTTTTATATATATATATATATATATAATTGGTAATGTGGTGAAAAAAAATAAAGAAATAAAGTAATAAATAAGATAATATTTGTATTGAATGATACAATTAAAAAGTGTATCAACTTGTACTAAATAATACAATCAAAATTCATATGACAAAAAAATCTCTATGAAAAAAATAGCCAATTTTTTAACATATAATATTAAGGATATAGATTAGTATTTTTTTTAATCCTTCAATTCATCAAGAAAAAAAGATCTTGACTAATTTAGAGATAAATCGAAAAGTAAGTAAAATTTAATTAAGAATTATTTCCGTCAAGAATCAAATTCAAGTATTATTCGAATAATTCAACTTTAACTTCAGTATATTAACCAATTATGTTCAATCATTAATTAGATTAGTATCTTCCATAATACAAGAAAGTAAGAAAGAACAAACACGGCCGCAAGTTAGTAAAAATATCCAGAACTTCTGAAGTCTCTCAAATTCCAAACTCTAGCATGTTTCTCGTACAACATTTAATTACATTGACAGGTATTAACTGAAAAGTACATTGACAGATGAGTATGTAAAAATATCTATGAATAACATGAGTTAACACCACCAACTATTTTCTTTACAAAAGTACATTCTGAAAGGAAGAAGAAAGCCTGTGAAATGGTAGAAAAAGTATAGCAACTCCACAGTAACAAATTCCACATGTGAAAACTGTGTTCTAGTTTTCTATTCAAGTTTGGTCAACTTGGTCCCCGCTAAACTTTAAAATCCAGTGAACTGTCTCATGGTCCCCCCAACCTTATTTGAGATGAGATAAGGTCAGAAAACTCTAGTAATTCCTCATGTTTCAGAGCAATTTTCAAAACACAAACAGTTTCTGTTCTGTTGATAGCCTAAGTTGTGAGGGAACTGAATGAATAGAGAAGCAAATCAAAGAGAGAAACATGATTCTTATCCATTAGGTTTCGGTGACTTGATATAGTGATGATATGGAGAACCATGAGGACCTTTTGGACTTGACAAGATCCTCACTGGTTGACCCTTCCTTGATAAAGATGCTAACTGTGCTTGCATACCATTTTTAGGCATGGACATAGTACGATCTACTCGCGCAACCTGGAAGTGGTAAGATGAGATAGCCATATCTTTAAGGTTTTGCAAAGGCTTCAGAGCTTGAACAACTTCACTCATCATAGGTCTGGATTTTGGATCACGGTTAAGGCATTGAGCAGCAAGCTGCGCAGCCTTCTGTGACCCTTTAACAGAGAAGTGACCTTCAAGGCGAGGATCAATTATCCGTAATAACATCCTCCGGTCCCCAAGTACAGGCCTTGCCCACTCCACAAGATTGTGTTCCCCGTTTGGTCTATTCTTATCGATAGATCGCCGGCCAGTGAGCATTTCAAGTAGCACTACTCCAAAACTATAGACATCACTTTTTGATGTCAAATGTCCTATTCAGAATTGACAGTTAAGGTCAAAATTAAAACTCAAACTGCAAAATTATGCAAAGATGACATCAATTTAGAAACGATATCTAGTTATTATGGAAATAAAAATCAAGCAGTTAAAAGGAATATTTATAATATGTGATGAAGAAAAAAAGAAGACTTAATCTAACTATGCAACTCTTAAAGTTTTGAAGTCCTGTGGCCACCTTTCCCTGTTTTTAAAGATGAGGCATGCATTTGGTTTTGATACCTGATGATTGAAAGTAGTTGATATATAACCAATCTTTCAATGTCAATGTCATGAACCAAAACTGTTCCAAAAGCTTAAGCTGTTTAGCATCAAACATAAGCCCAGTGCATTGCCCATGCCTCAAGCAATTTACAAATATTTAACATTTCTTATTTCAACTCTTTACAAGCAAACAAAATCTTGAGTTTGTGCTGGTGAAAAAAGAAGCTTATTTATGACAGACTGGAGAACTTATAACAAACTGAAATTTAGCTTAAAAATAATATTACTGCAACAAAAGCAGCTGGTAAAATATTTCATTCCAAAATAAAAACACCTAGAGGTCAAATATACACAAATCCAAGACGCCATTAGCAATCTAGAGCCTGAACCATGTAGTAAAAGTCTGAAGTTAATGAAACACAAAAATAAAAAGGAATCTCACCAGTCATGACATACTCAGGAGCAGCATAACCATATGTTCCCATGACTCTGGTAGATATGTGTGTCTTTTCCCCTTCAGGACCATCTTTGGCGAGTCCAAAATCAGAGAGCTTGGCATTGTATTCCTAAAAACAATTATGTTTTTATGTTTTTATGTTGGAGGATGGATAGAAAATAATTAAAAACCTTTTTCCTGGTTAACTCACATACCGCATCTAATAGAATATTAGACGTCTTAAAATCACGATAGATTACAGGTCTTTGAGCTTCTTCATGGAGAAAAGCAAGACCTTTTGCAGCACCAAGTGCAATTTTCATTCTGATAGACCAAGGAAGAGGCAACGACCCTTCTGCACAATTCATGGTTGTTACCAGAAAACAATGAACTTCCTTATGCATAAAAAATTCAAAGAGAATAGTGCTAAGCAGAAAGAACAATGCATTATAGGAAGATAATCATTTCTTATGGTTTATGTTTTCTTTAAGCATAAAAGCCAATGAATTCACTAAATTTACTGCAAAAACAAGGACTGCAGATATAAACAAGCAGAAGCGAAGACATGATTAGAAATAAGACAGATTCAAAGCATACTTCTGAAGAGGTGGTTCTCCAAACTTCCACGGGGCATACATTCATAAACCAATAATCTTTGGTCATCTTCAATACAGAAACCAACCAATTTGACCAGATTTGGATGGACAAGGTCACCGAGAATGTCTAACTCTGCCTGAGATGGGAGAGAAGAAAAGGGAAAATGTTAACAAAGAAAAATTATAAAAGAAAAATTCATAGAAGGAAAAAACTTGAGATGAAGGATATATAAGTTTCATACAAGCCACTCTTTGTGACCCTGCAGTCCATCATGGTTAAGGGTCTTGACTGCAACAGTAAGCCCAGTGCCAGGTTTCACAGGTGCAGTTCCATTTTCCTCAATCCAACCCTTGAACACACAACCAAACCCTCCCTCGCCAAGAAGACTCTCCGGTCTGAAATTCCTAGTGGCCAACTTAAGCTCATTGAATGTAAATTTTCTCAAACGAGAAGAAACCTTCAACTCCTCACTGAATTTTGGAGTCGAAGGGACACTTTCTGCATTACTGGTTGTTGTAGAGGACCCTGGAGGAGCATTTGTTTCCTTCTTGCTTTTCTCAGATGCAGATGTTTTTTCCACTGTTTAAAAAATCAGAAATTAAATTATCACTTCTTCATGATTTAAGAATTAAAATAACATTATTTCATGGTATGATCCTGATGTGCGACACTTTATGCAACTTATTACAGGATCAGTAACATTGTATAGTAACTAAATACTATCACACAGAGTGGTGCTAAAATGGTCGTACAATAATGATTTTGTCCGTGGACAAAATCATTATATTTTTTGGTGTAAAAAATTAATGATTTTGTTCAAGGCAATTCAAAAATTAAAAATAAATAAATAAACTTTCATTATTACTACATATAAGATTCAATAATGACCTCTCAATGTCAATTCTAAGTTTCAACCATGATATCTTTTTCTGTTAGATGAATCAACTAAAATCATTTTCCCTTTAACTTTCTGGTTTAGTAGTTGAACCTATGAAATTATTACCTTCACCGAAATCTCACCCCACCATTACAATTTGAGAACCTCAAGTTGAAATAATTGTCATAACAACTACATAGATAACTTCCTCGGCCTTTTGGGCAAGATCAATGAAGATAGTACTACTGCTACTGTTTACAGAAAAATTATGTAGCTCTCCAAAGGTAATGCACAACAGATTATAGTTTTGAAACTCAATTGTATGTAAATAAACTAGGTAGTCCTCCAATTACTCAAGGAGTAAAAGTACAATAAAACTTTATATTACTTTAATTAACTCACAATCTATACTGTTTCTTAAAATTGGAGAGATAAAGGGATGGATTAAACCAAAGGGTAAAGATAAAATTCTCTCTTTTCAGTTTTCACCCAAAATCAATTTCAAATTGAAATAATTTCCTCGAACTAAAGAAGAGAGGCATATCAATAAGGAATGAAAATTACCACTGTTAGCACTAGTGCCACTTATGGAGTTATCCACCTTTGATCTTGAAGGTATACAGCCCCCAATGAAACAGAATTTAACACAGCACCCAATTTCCTTCTCAGCACCATCCTTTTGCATCCTTCCCTTTGACTTTCCCACATCCAAACTCCCAGCCTGAATTGCATTATTCCTAAACCCCATCTTCCACAAAACTCTTACAAAGAACTTTTCATGTTCAAAATTCCCACAAGTTTCAGACTTTAGGATAAAAAAAAAGAAGAAAAAAAATACAATAAAAAAAAACACTTGAAGCAACCTCACTTCCAATAATTGAAGACTCTAGAATCCCATCATCATGATCATGATCAACAAAACTAAAAGAACAACAACATCGCTGTTTTGAATCACAACAAAAGGATCAACACAAGTACATAGATAATTCAGTTAAAAAAAAACAAACACAAACACAAACCCAGTTATGAAAATCAGTCCAAAGGGGCTGTAGGTGGTGGAAGAGAGAGGCAGTGGAAGACTGCATGTGAAAGAGAGAGTTTTTCAACAACGGGCCGGCCGGGCAGGCTGCAAGTGTGGAAGTTGGCAGCCGGGCAGGGCGGGCAGGAGAGAGAAAGTGACAGCCATTTCTTTATGTTTTTGCTTTTTTGAGAAGAGCACTTGCTAGTTGCTAGTTGCTAGTTACAACTTACAATGTTCTTTTGCCTAAAAAAATATAGATGAATTGTTTGACTTTCATTTTTTGCACTCTGAATTATTTCACAAAAGATAATGTTCTTTTGCCTAAAAAATATAGATGAAATATCTCAATCATTAAATGAAAACCATAATTAAGTGTTACGTTAGTTAGTAAATTAATTTGCATAGTTGGAGGTTTATCTTCATACACAACCTTTATATAAATATATGGTACACACAACTACTTAATAAGTACTTAATTGTATTTATAATGGTGCAGTCAAAAAATTGTATTTATATATGTACACACAAAACTAATTAATAAGTTGCTGATTGTATTGTTTTATTTTGATAAATATTATTTACAAATCGAGGATTTAGTTAATTTGATTCAATAAGGTGTGAGAATGAGTTATTGTAAGTTTTATGTATTTATTTTTAATTTTTATGAATAAAAAATATTATTTACAATAAAATATAAGTAAATATCTATTGTTATATAACATGCTGACAAATGTCTAATTTATATGAAATTTAATATTGATTATGGATATCTAATTTCAAATGATTTTTTATAAGTTTTGAATTGATTATGAGACTAATTATCTGTCAAATTTGGTTACACATATTTAAAGTTTCTCGTCCATCTTTTAAGAATGTATTTTGTCAGATCAAATTTAATTTTTTTTCCACAAATTCAACATATATAAGATTGAATAATTCATATCTTTTATAAAATTATTAAATGATGTAAGTATATAAATTTAATATTTGATTTCAGTTGATCCCCATCTCAATATATATTATTAAATATTCTTGTTAGGTAAAAAAATTATTTTTTAATTCTTTAATTATATCCTAGAGACAATAATTGTCAAAACTGTTTATATAATCGCGTTAGCCAATTAAGGACTTAGTAGCAATTGCACTAACATTCGTTTCATCATTCACAATATGCCACGTTATTCGCATTAGTTTTTTTTTTTTTTGAATCTGCAATATGTATTTACCCTTTTTTCGTGTACTGGGATGTGACAACTCATGACTCGTGAGCAATATAGAATAGTGCCTAACTTTTGAAACGTTTTTTGAGCCAATTGGTGGAGGAAGAGACAATGGAATCAATCATTTTCGGAATGCCTCGCTGGGCCTTTAAATGGTTGGGTTCGGTGAGTGTGTGGCCCAGTGTTGATATGTACCATATTTTTTAGGGAGTTACTTGGTACACCCAACATGTAAGGTGAAATGGCAAAAATGTCATTCACGCTAATAATATAAATAAAGTTACAATGTTGTCCGTACAGTCTTCTTCTTCCTCCTGTGCCTACACCTACGGCCACCGCGCGTGCATCCTTCTTCTTCCTGTTCCTGCTCCTACGGCAACCACTGACCCATTCATCTTCTTCTTCCTCTTCCTACGACCTTCTTCTTTCACTTCTTGTTCGTCTTCCTCTTCCTATGGCACTTTTTCTTCCTGTCACTGTTTGTGTTCATGGTTGTTCCTTGAAGTTCTTCTTCTTCCTCCACTTCCCATGTTGTTGTGATTCTTCTTCTTCGTCTTCAACAAAAAAAATTACATTTTTTTGGAAAAATCCCATACGGATTGGCAATATGTATGTGTCGTACGGATCAACAATCCGTATGGGTTTTTTTTTCTGTCGAATAATTTTTATCCAATTTTTCTTCTTCTAAATTTGTTTTTTTTTTTGGAAAATTTTTATTTCAATTATTATTTAAATTGTTTTGTGTAATGTTGTTTTGTAACGTTAGTGTATTGATTTTATTTACAAAATATATATTAGTTATTACATTAGATTAGATTGGTGAAACAATTAATTTTTAATATTGTTATATTATATTTGTCTAACTTAAAAAAAAATTGAAACAAATATTTAAAAGATATTGAATTTGTTACTTATGAAAATATTGAAATCATAATTAAAAATAATTTAAATTTTTTAGTTACAATAAATATTTAAACAAATTTTTTTAATAATTAAAATTTGTTATAAAAACATTGAAACATAATTTTTAATTGTACAATAAATTTGTTAGTTATAAAAATTAGGAAACCAAAATTTAAAATTTAAAATATGATAAGATTTTTAGTCTAAGATAATGATTGAAATCAAATTTAAAAATATATTTGATTTAGTAGTTATAAAAAATATTGAAACCAAAATTTAAAATTTAAAATATGATAAGATTGTTAGTTTAAGATAACGATTGAAATCAAATTTAAAAATATATTAAAAATTTTAGTGATAAGAAATATGGAAACCAAAATTTAAAATATGTTAAGATTGTTAGTTTAAGGTAATGATTGAAATTAAATTTAAAAATATATTTGATTTTGTACTTATAAAAAATATTGAAACCAAAATTTAAAATATGATAAGATTGTTAGTTAAGGTCATGATTGAAATTAAATTTAAAATATATTTAATTTTGTACTTATAAAAAATATTGAAACCAACATTTAAAATATTTAAAATATGATAAGATTGTTAGTTTAAGATAATGATTGAAATTAAATTAAAAAATATATTAAATTTGTTAGTTTAAGGTAATGATTGAAATTAAATTTAAAAATATATTTAGATGATTGAATGATGTATTTAAATGTTTATTATAATGATTAAAAATTAAATAAATATGATATTTAATTGAATGATGCATTTAGATGTTTTTTTATAGCAATTGATAATTAAATAAATTTGATTTTTTTTTACATCTGTAAATACTTATTAAACCTATCATTTTTATTTATAATTTATATATGTAAACAAATTAATTATTATATAAAAAAATAATCATCACAAAATTTATCATGTAAATTTACATATTCATTAAATATAAATTAGAAATTTTAGTGTTATATATAATGATATTATTTGTTTATAACATAATGTATCTATTAGCTCAGTGGATTTGAGTGTTCTATTAGGTATTTTCAACATTTTGAAAAATTGCTGAATGCTCCAAACAATTCCCTATTTTATAGAATAAAAATCACAATTTTAGTTTTTGATAGAGTATAGTATTATATATTAGTTTCTAAGTAAAAAAAAATCAGTTTCTTAACTCCATATATGCACCACCATTTTACTATCTTTTTTCTCTCTCTTTTCTTATCTGTGTATACTAAAGAGGAAAAAAAATTAAATAAATTTCTGAAAGTAAAATCTACCAATCATATTAATTCAAATTTTAAAAAAATTGTATCACTTAAGTAATAATATTAATATATTTTTAATGACTAAAATGATAATAAATTATTATGTTAAAAAAATTGGATAAAACTAAATGATTCTTTTTAAATTTTCTTAATTTTAAAGATTTATTTGACATTATTATATTATTTTAGGACCAAAATAGTGATTTATTCTTTCTTATAACTGTACTTACTATTTTTTCTTTTTCTTCATACAACACAATGAAAAACTGAAAGTGGAAAAGGGAAAAGGATGGGACAAAATAGATCGGAGAAAAGAAATGGAAATATTCCACTAGGGTTAATAAAATAATATAAGGACAAAACAAGTTGGAAACTTAAGTATCCCATACACGAAAGCAAACAGAGAAAAATGTTAAAATAAAAAAAGGCATGTGGGAACAAGTATAAACAACGGAATACGATACCCGACAAAAATAGTAGCACACAGAGGAATAAATAATAAATTAAAAATAGAAAACAAAACAGATTTTGTATGTAATGTTTTGATCTATATATACTTCTAGTTCCAGTCACTTAGACTTCACCAAGAGTAGTATTTAGATTTTCGTGGACACATTTATTCCTTACAATACCATAAGTTAGTGTTTTATTTTGTGTATTGTAAAAGACAAATATTTATCTTTATATATTGAAATTTATAATAGATAAATATTTTTAATTATATAAATTATATTTTAAAGTTATACTGAAAAATTATATTATATTATAGCATAAGATTATTTTTAAAATGTAATGGATAAACGATTGAAAAAGGTTAATTATAAATCTATACATAAATGAAGAATACTTTGAAATAATTGAGAAAACTATAATTTTTTCTTTTGCTAGTTGTGAAGTAGTGCGTGTAAAGTACATTTTCCAAGGAGAGAAGCAAGAGAGCTTTGAAAACACATTGAGGGAATGAGAAGAGTGGGGGCCTTACGTTTCGATACAATAAAAAAAGTAGCTTTTACACAATGAATTGCAAAGGTAGAAGAGAAAAAAAAATTGTTAGAAAATTTGGGAGTAATTTGATAATAATGTTCTTTAGAGGAAAAAAAAGAAGAAGTTGTTAACAAATAATCATAAATTTTAAATTTTCAAATACATAATAAGAACTTATTGTTTAGGAAAAGAAAAATGTCTTATTGTTTATTAAAAAAAACACAAGCTTTCAAAATTTTAAATCTATTCACACGTTTATTCGCATATCTATCATGACAGTTACGTCGTCAAATATATGAGCGAAAATTGATAAAGATTTAGATTTATGGAAAGAAAAAAAAAAGATATGACTGATCCACATATTAGTCATTTATTGTTATTTTGATATTTGATATGACGAGTTTTTTTAACGGAAGTAAATATGATCATTAATAAGTTTCATGTTTCATGTTTCGTTGAGTTCAATAAGGCTTTTTGAACTTTAGTAGCAACTGCATCCATCTTTTATTCACTTGAGACTCTTTAATACAGTCCAGGTTATATGGGCTGGAATTTGAGGGTTATTATTGAACTAATTTACAGATTAATTACTTATTTTTAAATATGTATTTTTGTTTGAGTTTAATATCTATGCATAATTACTTTAAAAATTAATAAATTTGGCATATATAATAGGTTATTAGTGGATATCTGTGTAAAAAAATTTAGACTATCCACAATCATTTTTCTCTTTTTTATTGTTTTAAATATAAATTATCACTTAATGTATAATATTATATTTTTTATAAGAAGAAACTACTATTTCAGTCCCTGAAATGTCACAATAATCCTTGAAATGAAAAAAATTGTCAAATAAACCCCTAAAATAAAAATTACTTTCATTTTAGTTTCTTATATATATGTACAACTTTCTATAATTATACTTATTTCATTTTATAACTTACTTTAGTCTTTTAATTTTTTTTAGTTTCAATTATCCAACCTTTATGCGTGATGTTGTTGACATGCACTAAAATTTTGCAATTTCCTGAACAACTTTGATTTCAAAGTTCGATTTAGAAAAGGGAATGATTTCTTCTAGATTATATAGCAACTACGTAAATATGATTAAATAGGTATCAATTTTGAATATTGTCAAGAGAATAATCGTAAAAAAAAAGGAAAAAAAGTAAATGAGAATAAAATAAATTTGAAATGATTAAAACTGAATCATAAGAAAAGAGAATAAACTAAGTACGTGGTAACATAAAAAACAAAAAAAAAATTGAAAATAAGAAGCTAAGGGCTAGATAAAAATAACAAAGGATGGATTTTTTTAAAATTAAAGAAAGAAAAAGATATGAAGAAGAGATAAAATAAAAAAATAAAGTGAGAATATAAATGACAAGATGACAAGAATCATAAATAAGGCAAATAATTATTGTGCTGAAATATACATGGGAACTGAAAGGTGGTTGAAAGTTGAAACAATGTAATCAAGAACCTATTTTCAAATCCGTGTAATCTTTTAACGAACGACAAAATCAAGAACCATAACTAAATGATTAAAATGGTGAAAATAATTATAAAGAGAATTTAATGTCGATAAGTTAATGGATACTTATTTTAAAAGCCATTACTTAAATTATTTTAAAATAATTATTTTAAAAATAAATAAACTTATCCCAAGACGCCACAATTTAAGTAGCATCATGGATTGGAGTTTGACCCCCAAAAGACTCCAAACCGGGCCACCAAACAAATAGCATAGGGTGGTTAAAAAGATGCCTAAGGAAAATTGTGACTTATATCTATTGTAATAAGTTACAGCTTTTCATAATGAGTTGTAATGAGATGACTTTTGTAAAGATATTTTATACGTATAATTATTATTATTTTATTTATAAAAATTAAATATAGTATCATATGTTTATAAAAATTAATGTATCTTACTCAGCTAAAGAAACTAGACTTCTTGATATTTAAATGATGAATTCACGATAAATAAAACTTTTAATAATAAAAAATGTGAAGAATCAATTTGATATAAAGCGTGTAACTAATTGAAACTTTTTCTTGGAAAAAACCATTACAATTACATCATAGTGTTTACGAAAGAGAACCTTTATTGCATAGGCAATGCAAAGAGATAATGGATTCGAAAAGGCAACGAAAATACTTCAAGTTGTTGACCAAGAAAAAATCAAAACAAAAACAATTAATGGATACTTCTTGTCGAATTCCCTCTTCTTTACGTGTTTGTTCACACGGTTAAATTCGCACAAGAATTTCGAATAAAAGGCCCCCAAAATTCCTAAACAACGGTTTCTCAGATGCTTCCCACAAGACAAAAAAAAACTGTACCATGCTCAATTTCTAGGTCGAATCAGGTGCCAAATGGAAAATTATTGCAGAAATTATTCCTCATGATCAACCAATATATAAGGACATAAGTACCCAATCTTTAATTCAAATACAACACCACCCTTCTACCAACACTTTTCTTCAACCAAATTAATCCAGAATTGCATTAATTCCCAGTCAATGACCAGCAATATTGGATCCAAGTCATTTCCTCTACCACTTGAAAGTACCAATTTGAATGATAATCACAAAAAATTCTTCAGTGTGCTACCCTACTTTGGTGTCATCAACATGATAATCACTAGTGGCACCACAATCTACCGTGCTTACAACAACGGTGACATTCAAATGATAGCATTCGTCACTTTTATGTTCTTTGGCACCTTCCTCTTGGACTATTGGATCCGCTTGTACAACAAGATGCCTCCACATGATCAATCCTATGAGAAGCTAAAGCTGAAAATTCGGATATGGGTGTTGGTCAGTTCCATAATGTTTGGATTTGCCTGCGAATTCTCAACGTTTATGGGCTTCTATGGGTCTATAACCTTTTTTGGGGTTGTGATTAGTGGCAACACTTTCCTCTTCTATGTGTATTTCATTTGGGAGGGTGACATGAGTGGGAAAACATGCTCTATTACGAGTGCAGGGAAAAGCAAAGAGACTCTCGGTAGTTCGTACAATGGTGAGAATGGAGATGAGAATGAATATATGGCCCTGACAAAGGGTGTGGACAATGTGTAAAATTAGGGTGCATGGCTTTGAAATTCTTAGTCCTCTAGGTAAATCGAAAAAATTATACCTACATAATCATTTATTTGAATTTTGTTATTGTACATGTATTTTCTGTTATAAAATCATTAATAATTAGTTTAAAATTAAGATTTTAAAAAATCATTTTTAATATAAATCAAAGTAAGATTATTTAATATACTTGTGACCTAGTGGATTTCAAATAAGATTCTAATTAATGATTTTAAATTTGATAAACTTCTTTGAGTGTATGCAATAGTAAGTTAGTAACAAGATAATATCATTTTATAAGTTATACGTGCATTAGAAAAGTGTTAAAAATCATCATACAATATTCTAATTTATTAATAATAATGGTTTATATGCACATAATTTTTTGATTTAGAGGAAACATAATATTCATTATTTTGTATAGTTAAGTTGATTAGTCTATATAAACTGACATATGTTGTGTAACTATGACACATAATTTTAACTAGTCAATTATTCTTCTATTTGTCCTATTTTAACATGGTATCATGGAGTGATTTGGTGAATGGTGCTTGCTCTGTGGACCCACAGTCCCCATAGATAAATGTTTAGCAACCATGTACAACTCCGATTCAGCTTTCTACTCATCGTCCTCCTTTTGACAACATGTTTTTGCAAGTCCAACAACTTTTCTAACTATCATCACAACTATGGTGACCTTTCCGACCAATAACTACATCACCAAGTGTGTTGTTCGTCATTCTAGAAATTGAATCCTCAATGATAGGAGCTACATGCGCTCTCATGCACGTGTTTTACATGCAAACAACATCTCCTATTAGCGCTTTGTTAGTGCATGGTGGTATGTATGACCATCTTTTCGGCCATCGCTTCTGGTGCATGACAGGCTCATCCAACTGAAGCGCACAAAGCCCAATCAATTTTGAGCCATTCCAAGACTTTCTTTTTCCTGACCTTATTTTGGTCTGTGTTTTTTGGTCACTTTTTTCCTATTACGAGTGAAGGGAAAATCAAAGAGACTCTTCATAGTTTAAAAAACGGTGGGAATGGAGATGAGAAGGAATATATGGAACTAACAAAGGGTGTAGACAAGTTGTAAAATATACTTTTAGATTGAAATTGACATGACAACTTTGGTGACAACTATATATTATCTTTGTTTGATACTCAGTTGGATCCTTATTATAAAGTCAAATTAACTAATTCATCAATATTAAGAGATTTAATTAATTTAGTTGAGAGTTAAATTTATCTTAAATTAATATTTTTTTTAAAATTATCCTTATGAATAAAATTAACAAACATTAACGTGTTATGTTTTTTCTACTGTCATATTATTTTAGAATTGATTTTAATGAATGATATTTTTGTGAAAAAATAGTAAAGATAGGAAACATTTTAAATTGAATCTTATAAAAATTAAAGGATTAAGACACACTTTTAATTTAAACCTTATAATAAGGACTTGAGGAAGTATTTTTTTATTAGTGAAATTTATATTATCATCAAGAAAGAGGATAAAGGATACAAGGGCCGGTACCCAACCCTTACAGGGACTTAAAATTAAAGAGAACCTTACAAACATATAAAATATATCCTCTTACCTAGTTCAAAGCTATATTGGAAAAAAAAATGGTGCTTGATAAATTTTATATAAAAAAAATCAGTTTAGAAACACAAGGTGTTGTCCCTTACAGGTAGAGTTTGTCTCCTAAATTTGGTGTTAACATCCTTTCCTTTGTTTTATCTCTTTTTCTTTTTTTTTTTTTAAATTGCCTAAACTTGTGGGGAAGAGTATTACCAACATCCAAAGAAACTTTTTTAGGAGGTGTGAGGAGGGTAAAAGGAAAGTGTCTTGGGTAAAATAGAATAAGATTTACGAGCCGAAAAGTTGTGGTGGGTTTAGAGTTAAAATTAATATTTTCATTTTTAATGATGCTCTTCTTACTAAATGCAGGTGGAATCTTTTCATGACAAAGGTTACTTGTGGAGTTAGGAATTGAGATCTAAATATGGAGGTTGGAGGGATCTTGTAGGGGAGGAGGAAAAAAAGTTTCTTCCATTTAATGGAGAGATTTGAGCAAAACTTGTGGGGGTCTAAGTGAAACTAAATGGTTTAAGGGCTTGATTGAATGGAAAGTGGTAGAGGCAAAAAAAAAAAAAAAAAAACAAGATTTTGGGTAGATAATTAGATTGAGGGGCAATCTTTGATAAAAAAAAATATATCATAGATTATTTCTTAATTCTCAACAAAGAGAGGAAGTTATAAGGAAAGTGGGAGGGGAATGTGTGGAGATAAAACTTCATATGGTGTAGAGAATTATTTCAATGGAAAAGTAGATTGGTGAACAGTCTAAACCAGATGATGATAGGTGGATATGGTTGGAAAAGCAATTGGGTTCTTACTCGGTAAGAACATAATATAGAGCATTGCATGATTTAGGGTATGTTTGGTTTAAGGGGATGAATTTTGAAATGCAATTAAATTGAGGTGTTTTAGGAATGAAAGTGGTGAGATAGGTGTTTGTTAAGAGTGAATGTGGGTTGCAAGTTTTCAAAAAATTGTGGATCCCATGGAATAAAATTTTCACCCACAATGAGATAAAAATGAGTGAATTGTGTTGGTTAGAGAGAAATAGAGGCTTAGTTTCAAAATTATCTTCAACTGACCACATAATTGATTATCATGTTAACATAATTCATTATAATTTCACTTAGGCATTCAAATTGGATATATTTGATATGAGGTTTATAACACAATCAATTATGATTACATCATAGTTGATTATATGATAATATGAAGTTACATAATTGATTATGTAATTATCATAATCTACTAACAACATTGAAGGAAAAAAAAATTGTTGCCTACCATTGTGAGACATATATGGACAATGGAGTAAAATAAATATTTGTTCCATCTTTATTTTTTAACCTTTTTATTATTTACCTACAACTTTACTTCAAATCTTACATCTCTTTTATATTTTATTTCATCTCAATCAAACAACTTCACTTCCCTTTCTCTTCTCTTAAATCTCTTTTCATTCCTCACACTTTCATCTCATTTTATTTTTCTTTATCATACACTATCTTATAATAATCAAATACAAAGTGAATCCAAAATGGTTGTCATTTATAACCCACTTTATTATGTTTATTTTAATTATATTTTTAGGAAAGAAAAAAAGCTTTCACAAAAGTAAGTCCAAAATGGTTATCACTTCCAACTTAAGGTTTTTGTAATAATGAAAGGAATTGATGATTAACATGGTTGTCTTCCAAAGACTCCAACCTAGTGTTCCTTTCATGACCTTATCGTCCCCCTCTCCCTTTCTATTTACCTACTCCTCCGTCCTTATGTTGGGATCAAGTAATGCCACTCCTACTTGCTACTCATCCGTCATCTACAACACAATTCCTGTGGGTAAAGCTTCCATTCCTTGTTTCTGCAAAGATGCTCACAATATCAGACAAATGGTGATCTCCGTCACCATTGACTGGGTCTATTTGCTCTATGCTATCTTATTATCATTAATTTATGGTGAGTTTGTCTAAATTTATTTCTTGAAAAAATATTTATTTTATTTTTTATTTTTACTTATTTTTTATAAACAAATGTTATATGCTTATCAAAAAATACTTTTTATTTTAAATTCTTTTTTTAAAATTAATTTTTTTAAGTTTAAGGAAATAATCCCTTAATCAAATTTGTCCTTTCTACTTTAACTTTTCTTAAGGAAAAGAAAACTCTCGTGACTTTACATACTTCTTACTTTTTTTTTCCCGTTGAAGTCAAACAAGAAATGAAATAGCCATTTTACGGGAAAAAGTGATTGCAATACCCTTAAATTGAATATTAGAATTCTTTCCTTTTTAAGTTTGAAGACACTATTACATTTTTTTTACATTTATTGTTTTTTATATATTTATAAAATTATCTGAAAAATATATTTAATTAAATATTTATAATGACTTATAAAGGAAATATTTTAAATTTATTATTTTTTGTTTAATATATATTTTAACATTTATTCAATACTTTCTTAAAGAAAAAATAAGACTAAAAATAAAAGACTAAAATAAGACTAAAATAAAAAGACTAATCTAATTCAAACTAATTGGATGATGAATTATATTTATTTAATCATTGTTTCTATTTTTTGATCTTTTTAAATTTAATTTTCTAATTCTCTCAAATTACATTTTTTATTTTATTTTCTAAATTAAATTTCAATAATTTTTTTAACAGATTGTCAATAACAAAAATAACATTTTTATCACAATTTAAATCATTCATTATATTTTTAAAATGCAATCTACATGTTTATGTTATTTATTTATTACAAATTTGAATTATAATATAATTTATATATTTAAAAATATTTATTTATTATAAATCTAAATTATATAAAAGCATAAAACTTATTTATACAAATTCACCTAACAAAAATGTCGGGAAAAAAATCCACCAAACAAAATTTAATTTAATTTAAAATAAATAATTTCTTTTTTAAAAGGAAAATAAATAAATAATCTCTAATTAATTATGAGTGGAAAAATCTTCATAATAAAAGGTGGATATAAATGAAATCTAGTACTATCTTCCCAATCTATATAACTGTTGAGAAAGGAATACCAAGATTACCACCACAAAGCAATGGGCGGTATACTTTCTGGGCTTCTTGGCAGCGACGCGGCGGCGGCGGCGTCTTCGCCGGAGAGTTCTACTTCTAGAGTCTCCTCCTTCCACTCGTCGCCGCGCTGGCAGCTCTACTTCAACGAGATCAAAGATACCGATAAGCTCGTAAATCCCTAGATCTCGATTTTCCCCCAATTTTTTCTCTATGCGCTGGATCTGAATATTTTCCTTGAAAATTAGGTTGTGATAGATTTCTCGGCGTCGTGGTGCGGTCCTTGCAAATTCATAGAGCCAGCGATTCACGCCATGGCCGACAAGTTCAACGACGTTGACTTCGTCAAGATCGACGTCGACGAATTACCTGTGATTTTCGCATCCTAATTCTTCTTAATTGACTCCAATTTTTGTTTCCGCGAATGATTCTGAACTTTTTTTATTCTGTTTTGGATTATTTTTTTTGGGAATAGGATGTGGCGCAGGAGTTTCAGGTGCAGGCGATGCCGACTTTCGTGTTGTGGAAGAAAGGGAAGGAAGTCGACAAGGTTGTGGGCGCAAAGAAGGACGAGCTCGAGAAGAAGATTGAGAAACATCGATCGTGATCTTAGCTCTGTAATCCTATTCATTCAGCTATTTATCTTTCTTTCCAAGGTGAAAAGAATATTAAAACAGAGTTTAAATTTGTTATATTTGGCTGTAGTGTTATGATGATGATGATGATGGATGGGGTTGTAAAATTTTAAACTGGTTGGGTTGTTTCTTCAGGAAGATGGTGTCTGTTTCATATTTTAGCAAAATTGTTATATAGAAATTGAAAATACTGTCTCACTCTGTGTTTGTGTTGTGGGTGTTTTGTGTTTTTGTTTAATTACTTCTTTCTTCAATGTGTGATATGGTGGTAGCTCCAAAGAATGCAAATGGCTGGTTAATGTTTTGGCATTGCAACTTCCTTGTGACCTGAATAGGCCATCTTTGAAAATGACTAAACTTTCTTACCACTATTATCCCAAAATATTTGATTTTTTTTAGTTAAACAAACAGGCCTTAGACCGATATCTTTTTGGAGGATTATATAGGAACTTGAATTTAATTGGAATACATAAATAGCATAAAAAAGTTATACTTTTGGTTTAATTATGGGTTGTCATGAATAAATAATATAATTATTGGCTTTTATAATAATCATTTAAAAGTTATATTTATGCAATGTTTGGACTCAGTAAAAGGATGAAATGGAGACTGAAATATGATGAAATTTAGTGGAATCTTTTCTATCCCATTCTATTGTATATATCTTTAGCTTACTTTTCCTCCAATTTGGGAGGAATCAGATGCATCAACAATTTTGTTCCATCTCATCGTAGCTTTTATTTTGTTTTGTTTTATTTTGCTCTTTCTCGTCTCCTCGTTCTGCTCTCTTGATTCGTTTATAGTCACCACAAGTTTAGCGGAAAATCAGAAAAGAGATCCATGCTTTTACAGTATACTTCAATTCAAAATTTCATGTCGTTTCACTTTCATTAATCTTCTTTCCACTAGTTAACAACTACTAAAGAATATGAGGATAAGATGAGGGAACGAAAATCAGAAAAATCCCGGTGGAAGTATCAAAAGGGAGCAATTTTTTTTTTTATCTAATTTATCAAATAGGCTAAATTTTGAATTAATAACTTTTAGTAACGAGGTTGTAAAAAAATGGATGACTTTGATATTTTTTTTTAATTGAAGTAATAAAAAGTGAATAACTTGTATGATAAAAGTGTTTATTTATTTGCTAAACAAATTTTTTTTATTAGTGTTTGACAATTTCTATGCATTAGTGTTTTTTAAAACATTAATTTTTAATTTTTTATGTTTATTCTTTTTTTGACTTTGCACATTTATTAGATTTTTTTAATTTTTTTTTCTTTGAGGTAAAGTTTTATTATTTTTACTTTTTTTTACATATGATATATAGGATGTTCTCCTTCTTACCTTTTTATTATAAATGATATTGATATTGATATATAGTGATATATAATATGCTTATGTAGTTTTTTTTTTTGAATTTTACAAATAAAAAACCACAAGTGTTTAAAACTAACTTAATACTAAAATTATAAATACTAAAAATATATTTTTGTCAAGAAAATCAAACTAAAATTTATATAAAAATATTACATAAATATGTTCATTTATGAATTATACATATTTTTGTAGTTCAACAAGTTATTTTATCAAATGTTTATAATTTAATGAAATAATTTTTTAACTTTCAATTAACTTTCGGCCTTAATTTTTAACTTCTAACTAACTTTTCAAATTTTAACCAACTTTTCAGTTAACTAAGCAATCAATAATTAGTTGAATTATTTGCTGTATGTTTCTGATACAGAAAACAATCTTTTTTTTTTTTTTATATAATACAGAAAACAATCTTGTCCTGACAGATACAGCAATTTGTATGACAAAGATGGAATGAGGGAGCCAGTGGGCTAGTACCCCACAATATGAGGTAGCAGTTCATTTCTTACCTCCTTGTTAAATGCGGATAATCAACGATAATCGACACAAATGATATTCACATGTGTGTTTGTGGTTCAAGTTGAAATTCTAATTAGTTATTTTAAATATGAAATAAATCATGTTAAAAAGTAAAATATTTATCTTATATGCACGAGAATTTCTCACAAAACTTAGTCACTGTTTTGGATAAAAAAAAGAAGTTGATAATTGAATTGAATAATGAAATGAAGAATCTTCCCAATCTATATAAGAAATAATGGCGTAGTGATTAAGCAAATTAAGAGCATAGTAAGCAAAGGAATGGGCGTTCTTTTTTCTAGCACCCTGGAGGAGGAGAGTCCTGACGTGAAAGCGTTCCACTCCGCGGAGCGCTGGGAGAGCTACTTGGAAAAGATCAAAGAGTCCCCTAAGCTAGTACGTACATCTCAACTTTATTTAATTAATTGCGTTTCTATATATGTACGTACGTGCATGTTTCTTCATCTCAATCTCAACATTTTCTTTTGAACTGCAACATATAAATAAAAATCAGGTTGTGATATATTTCACGGCGTCCTGGTGTGGCCCTTGCAAATTCATCGCTCCAGTGTTTAACCACATGGCCGCAGAGTTTGCAAACGCTGACTTCGTCAAGATCGACGTGGACGAATTATCTGTGATTTTCTCTTCCATATTCTCTCTTTTCTTTATTCAATCCAATTACTTTTGTTAGTTTCCCTTGGCTCAGTTCGATAGAGTGGAAAGAAGATTAATGAAAGTTAAATGAGATGAAATTTTGAATTAAAATATACTGTAAAAGCATCGATCTCAGATTATTTTACTTCATTTCTCTCTTCTTCTTTTTTTTGCCTTCTTTTTCTGCAAACGAAGGGGCCTTAATGATTGATCAATTTTTCTTAAAATATTTTTGTGTTATGGTTTTATCGTTAAAGGGTGTGGCGAAGGAGTTTAAGGTGGAGGCGATGCCGACGTTCGTGTGGTGGAAGGAAGGAAAGGAAGTTGAGAGGGTTGTGGGAGCCAATAAGGACGAGCTCCAGAACAAGATTAAGAAACATTATCAATTGTGAAAACATGGAATCAATCAACACATATGCTAGTAATCTTTTAGCTATTCAAACCAACCTATGTATGTATGTGTGTATGTATCTTTCGTTTCAAGGGAAAATAAAAATAAAAACCAGAGTTTATGCCTATAAGGCTTGTGTTGATGATGATGTTATAAAATTTAAACTCATTGGCTGTATGTATGTTTCTTCCCCAAGATGATGTCTGTTTCAATTATATATAGTATATTGTATTTGAAAATTCTGTCCCACTCTTCTATTCTGTGCGTGTTTTGCTTTTCTATTTAATGGGCTTGGTTCTCCAATTTTGTTGGATATGTAATTTTAGTTGTTTTATTTTAAAATTTAAATATTGTTATGTTATTTTAAAAAATATATAATTTTAGTTATTTTATTTTAAATTTTAGCTCTGTAATCCTATTTATTCAGCTATTTATCTTGCTCTCCAAGGTGAAAAGAATATTAAAACAGTGTTTAAATTTGTTACATTTGGCTATAGTGTTATGATGATGATGATGATGGATGGGGTTGTAAAATTTTAAACTGGTTGGGTTGTTTCTTCAGGAAGATGGTGTCTGTTTCATATTTTAGCAAAATTGTTATATAGAAATTGAAAATACTGTCTCACTCTGTGTTTGTGTTGTGGGTGTATTGTGTTTTTGTTTAATTACTTCTTTCTTCAATGTGTGATATGGTGGTAGCTCCAAAGAATGCAAATGGCTGGTTAATGTTTTGGCATTGCAACTTCCTTGTGACCTGAATAGGCCATCTTTGAAAATAACTAAATTTTCTTACCACTATTATCCCAAAATATTTGAATTTTTTTAGTTAAACAAACAAACAGGCCTAAGAACGATATCTTTCTGGAGGATTATATAGGGACTTGAATTTAACTGGAATACATAAATAGCATAAAAAAGTTATACTTTTGGTTTAATTATGGGTTGTCATGAATAAATAATATAATTATTGGCTTTTACAATAATCATTTAAAAGTTATATTTATGCGATGTTTGGACTGGTCAGTAAAAGGATGAAATATGATGAAATTTATTGGAATCTTTTCTATCCCATTCTATTGTATATATCTTTAATTTACTTTTCCTCCAATTTGGGAGGAGAATCAGATGCATCAATAATTTTGTTCCATCTCATCATAGCTTTTATTTTGTTTTGTTTTATTTTACTCCTCATCTCCTCGTTCTGCTCTTTTGAATTTGGCAATCCGTTTGCAGCTTACGAATTGGTAATAAATGCGCTCATAACGATTTCTTCTTCGAGCTATGAATTTAAATAGATTTTTTTTTTTTTTTTAACTTTTATGAGTGAAGGAACGAAAAGAATAACATGAAAGTCTAAAGCCTAACAAAGTGGATGCTTAGAGCATCCGCTAAACAGATAGAACTAAGTAGGATCCCAAACTTGGCAAGAATCATTAGAAGAAAAAGCTCCCTTCTTTGGCTAACCAATTTAAATAGAATGTATTAATAGTTTAAATATTTTTAACACTATTATACGATAATATTATTGATTTTTGTTATAATTAATTTAAAATCATATTTAGATTGGTTTTAATTAGCTAATAGTGTAGTTTGGTAATTTATCTCAAGAGGAAGTGGCAGATCTATGAAATATACACCATTCTAAAGTATTGCATAGTGTATACAAGTTACAACAGTGCGTCCCAATCAATCTGGAGAGTTTTCTTAAAAAAAATTGACGGAAGATATTATTTTGAAAATTCTATTTCTCAGCCTGAAATCAACATGTTTCTTAAACTAATTTTCTATCAGGAAAATAAACTTGCAATCACAATTCTCATTATTTTCTTGAATTCAATATGGATTAACTTGTATGATAAAAGTGTTTATTTGTTTGGTAACCAAACTTTTTTAATAGTGTTTGACAATTTTTATGCCCTAGTGTTTTTTAAAACATTAATTTTTAATTTTTTATGTTAATTTTTTTTTTTTGGCTTTGAAACATTTATTAGATTTTGTTTTTAATCTTTTTTCTTTTGAGGTAAAATTTTATTATTTTACTCTTTTTACATATGATATATAGGATGTTCTCCTTTTTACCTTTTTATTATATATGATATTGACAGTGATATATAATATATTTACGTAGTTTTTTTAATATTTTATAAATAAAAACCACAAGTGTTTAAATTTAACTTAATACTAAAATTATAAATACTAGAAAATGTATTTTTATCAAGAAAATAAAATTAAAATTTGTATAAAATATCACATAAATATATTCATTTATGGAATTTTACATATTTTTCTACTTTAATAAATTGTTTTATCAAATATTTATAATTGAATAAGATAATTAATTTTTTAGTTTTTAACTAATTTTCAGCCTTAGTTTTTTAACTTCTAATTAACTTTTTAAATTTCAATTAACTTTTTAGTTAATTTTATCATACATAACCTAACTAAACAATCAATAATTAGTTGAACTATTTGCTGTATGTTTCTGATACAGAAAACAATCTTGTCCTGAAAGATACTGCAATTTGTATGACAAAGATGGAATCAGGAGCCAGTGGGCTAGTACCCCACAATATGCCTGATGAAGATGAAGTTCGGACAGAACTTAGCCACTTATTTCTTAATAATATTGTCGATCAATATATACAATCCTGGAAATTAATCTCTTTAATTAGAGAATTGGCTTTGGGATATTTACGTTTTGGTGTTGTCATTAGAGTGTTAAACGTAACATATTTTAGAATAAAAAAGAAGACTAAAACATTTAAGGATCAGGGAAGGGAGATAACAACAACTGTTACCTCCTTCTTAAATAATAAAAATTGATATAAATAATATTGACATGTGTGTTTGTGGTTCAAGTTTAAATTCTAATTAATGATTTAAATATAAAATAAATTATGTTAAAAAATAAAATATTCATCCTATATGCACATGGTCTCTCACAAAACTTTGTCACAGTGTTTTTGATAAAAGACAATTTATACCAATAGTATGGTGAGGAAAAAAAATGTTGATAATTGGATTGAATAATGAAATGAAGAATCTTCCCAATCTATATAAGAAATAATGGCGTAGTGATTAAGCAAGGGCAGCAAAGGAATGGGCTCCTTGTTTTCTTCCCCCAGCGCCACCGAGGCGGAGAATCCTGACGTGAAAGCGGGGAATCCTGACGTGAAAGCGAGGAGTTCTGATCACGTGAAAGCGTTCGACTCCGCGGAGAGCTGGCAGAGCTACTGGAAAGAGATCAAAGACTCCCCTAAGCCAGTACGTACATCTCAACTTTATTTAATTAATTGCGTTTCTATATATATGTACATACGTGCATGCTTCTTCATCTCAATCTCAACATTTTCTTTTGAACTGCAACATAAATAAAAATCAGGTTGTGATTTTTTTCACGGCGTCCTGGTGTGGCCCTTGCAAATTCATCACTCCACTGTTTCACGAGATGGCCGCAAAGTATCCAAACGCTGACTACGTCAAAATCGACGTGGAAGAATTATCTGTGATTTTCTCTTCCATATTCTCTCTTTTCTTTATTCAATCCAATTACTTTTGTTAGTTTCCCTTGGCTCAGCTCGATAGAGTGGAAAGAAGATTAATGAAAGTTAAATGAGATGAAATTTTGAATTAAAATATACGGTAAAAGCATCGATCTCAGATTATTTTACTTCATTTCTCTCTTTTTTTTTTTTTTGCCTTCTTTTTCTGCAAACGAAGGGGCCTTAATGATTCTCAATTTTTTCTTAAAAAAAATATTTTTGTGTTATGGTTTTATCGTTAAAGGGTGTGGCGGAGGAGTATGAGGTGAGGGCGATGCCGACGTTCGTGGCTTGGAAGGAAGGAAAGGAAGTTGAGAGGTTTGTGGGAGCCAATAAGGTGGAGCTCGAGAAAAAGATTAAGCAACTTTCTCAATCGTGAAAGCATGTATGATAGTAATCTTTTAGCTATTCAAACCAACCTATGTATGTATGTGTGTATGAATCTTTGTTTTCAAGGGAAAATAAAAATAAAAACCAGAGTATATGCCTATAAGGCTTGTGATGATGATGATGTTGTAAAATTTAAACTCATTAGCTGTATGTATGTTTCTTCCCCAAGATGATGTCTGTTTCAATTATATGTAGTATATTATATTTGAAAATTCTGTCCCACTCTTCTATTCTGTGTGTGTTTTGCTTTTCTATTTAATGGGCTTGGTTCTCCAATTTTGTTGGATATGTAATTTTGGTTGTTTTATTTTAAAATTAAAATATTTAATTATATTATTTTAAAAAATATATAATTTTATTTATTTTATTTTAAAATAGAAACATTAATTTAGTTTATATTTTTTTTATCAAATTCTCAGTTGTCTATATTTTTTTATCTAATTAAATCTAAATTTAATATATTCATTTAACATATTATTAAAAAATAACTTAATTAATTAAAAAATAAGAAATAAAATGTAGACATAATTAAAAGATTAAATCAAAATTTTAGATTTTTCAAAATATAAGAATCAAAATAATTACGAATTTTAAAAAATATGATGATAAAATATTTATATTTAGAAATAGAAGATTAAAATTATAAAAAAAATTAAATATAAAGATTAAATTTCTTAATTTAAAATAGAGATTAAAGTTACGTATTGAATAAAATAGAGGATAAGCCTATTTAATTACTTATTATTTGTGACCGTAATGATATGGTGGTATGAGCAAATGGGTGGTTAAGGCTTAGGCCATTGCAGCACTCATGGGTCCAGGCTGTTGTATAATCAATTGTGAGAAAAGAAGTTATCTTCTCTCGTGACCAGAACAGACCATCTCTGAATATGACTATACTTCCTTGCCACTTGCCACTAATTTGTAGTTAATCTTTTAAACCCAAAAACTAAATATTTTTTTCTTTTATTTTAAGGTATTATTTTGTGTTTCTTCTATGTTAACTGATTTGATTAATTGAAACTTTTTAATTAAACTAATAAATGTGCCCAAAGTTGGTTTTCTAGTAAAAACGACTTGGAAGACTATATTAGAACTTGAATTTAACTAAATTGTGTTAATAGTTTAAAGATTTTTTCATAGTCAACACCTTTAGCTTCATTTTTTTTATTGAATTATACTTTTAATCACTTTAATTTAGGCTAAACGTAATTTGGTCCGCTTATTTTTTTTTTCAAACTAATTAACTCTTTTTTTAAATTACATAATTTCATTTTTCCATCTAAATACTATTTAAACAGTCAAATAGAGTTTGTCTTTTATCGAATTTCAAATGAAAAAGATAATTACATTTATGTTAAACATATTTTAAAATAAAATTAAGATACCACTGGGGTGCATCTAGTAACTATGACTTTGTATGCCTGTATTATTGACACCCTACCTACTAAGCATTCTTCAGCATAAAAAATCATGATCCCTTGTATTTAACAATAAGTTATGACCAAAAAAATCTTGATCAAACCAAAAGTTTATCTTTTTGGGTATAAAACCAGAAGGGTAATACAGTTATCGAAGGTTACAATGATCACACACATGAACTAAGGACTTCAAAGAACATATAAGACCTGGTATTTTTAAAAGTGTATTTTTTTTTAATAAAATAAACATTTTTCTTCTTTTTTTAATGTTTTTCTAAATTATTTTTTAAAAAATTGAGTTTCTGTGTTTTGTTAGAAGTAAATCCTATTCTTCTTAAAAAAATTCTACTATTTTAAGAATTACTTTTTGTCAAAAAAAATCTAAACAAATTGGCTCATAATCGGTTAGATTTCACCAAACCTTGCTCGATGTTAAACCGCGCTACAAAATCGACACCGAAGGAAATGATTTTGATTTTAGTAAATACAAATTAAAATTAATTCAATATTGTATCAATATATTTTCTAGTCTATTAGAAACAAGTTTATAATAAAACTTACTATAGAATTTTCTTAAGACATTTATTTTTTAGTATAATATTGATTTTTTTTACCAAAAGGAGCAAAGTCTACATGTAAGAATACCTTGAAGTCTTACCCAAAAATCATGTTATAATTCAGGTTATTACTAAAACAATAATATTGAAGTTCGGGAATAACATTTTGAAGAATATTATAACTAAAAATGTTATTTCTAAATAAATTCAAAAACATGTTTAGTTATATTTTAGTATTGCTAGAAATAATTTTAAAATTCAAAGTAATTGAAATAAAAAATATAACAATCCAAGTTATAATTAATTTTTCGGATAAAAAATTTAAAAATAACTTCTCGTATTTGCATGAGAATATAATTTTCCCACCGATCGTTATACGAATAAAAATAAAATATAGTATTAAACTATTACAACATACTCAGGCAACCAATACCAGAAATAGATTTTTAAAACCCAAACATTCTCTTGAATTTGTAATCCGTGAATCACTCCAAAAACTACTTCTACAATCATGTGAAAAGACCATTTAACGTTCGAAATAATTTACAAGCATTTTCCCAAACAGGCATGTTCAAATTTAAGCTAAAATACGGGCAAACCCGTATTTAACCCGTATTTAGGGATCACAATTCACAAACACAGCAACACTGAGGGGTTAGGCGAAGGTGGCACGTAAGGCTTCATCAAGATTATAATTATTCCTCACTTGATTATCTTACTAATTACATTAGGTTGAAGTTGAGGGAAGTGAGAAATGTGTGAAGAGTCTTGCTGGGATGAAGACACGTGTGGCTGAACGAAATATTTGTAAATAGATGTCACTTGAGAGCGGTACTTTTTATTGCAGGTTTACCATTGAATAGCAATAAGAGACTCTGAACTACGTTTGATATAATATCGTCAGAGTGTATGAAAGCCAGAACTATCATTCAACCAATAAAAGATATTGATACACGATTTAATGATTCAACCCAAAGTAGTTAATCATGACAATAAATGGTACCATCGATGTAGACCAAAAAAAAATGGCACCATTGATGCATATAGCATTGCGTCACGTTTTGATAGAGCAGACAACGCAACGTGAAATCGCAGTCACTATTGTAGCATTGATTGCGGCAACTACTTTTGATTTGGAGAAAATTTATCAACTACCTCCCAGCAGCAGAAACGTTTTCCAATTCCCAGCCAAGTCTGTCTATTTTCCAACAACCCCAGTTGCTCTCAGGTCTTTGCTCCATCACCCGTTTCACACATCATTTTCCTCATGCAAACTCCTTTTACTTCCAGTATTCCTGTTAGTTTTTTTTATAAAGCATAATAATAGAAAAGAGATGGACAATAGTCTGCTTTAACTACAATAGCTGCTATTTTGTACAAGTTCCAACATTTTTTTGGCTGGAAGAAGTTTGCTTGAAAAAAAATTCCAAAGGAGCCAAAGGTCACTTTGGTTGTATCAGAATTTTCCCATGTACAATAAGAAACACGAAGTTGGAACATTGAAGCAGAGGGAGAAAGTATTGAACAAGTTAACTATTTCCCATTTGAATTGCCATGCTTATGGAAAGGCCAAAGATTTACTAGACGCTCAAGTACGCTTTTTGAGAAATAGCCAGAGAATCCCGCAGGGGTTGCTGGTGGAGGGAAGTCTTCTGCAGGCATGGCAAATGGACGAATCATCATCTCCATTTTTTCCAATGTGAGATATGATCCTATTTCTTGTAGCCTTTCAGGACCCATTATAGGCAGTGTGTGCTCCTGATGCAACGAAGCAGCCTCGCTATCATTTTTCTGTAAATCATACAACAAACAGAAATAAGCTAACGAAGAAATTCAATACATAAAATGAGTGTATTTACTGACAATTTATCATATCAATAAATGGAATTTGCATGAAAGGAGTAATGTAAAAACAGAAGCCCCATATTGGAAGCTTGAAACCAGTTCACCATTTGTATCCTGATGCCTAATGGATAATGAGTTGAATTTCACTTTCAAACCATACACCAGATACATTAAATAGAATTCAAACCCCTATTCTATATTGCTTATTAGTGAACAATAAATATCATTTACCTGCAAGGGGGATAAATCAGCACCACGGCTAAAGGTCAGCTCAATGCGGAACCTTTTTGGATCTTCTAAGGCCACCTGAAATTTGAAAGCCAAAAGTAAAATCAATAAAAGAAATACTAAAGAAACTACACATCACATACTCCAGATAATTATGCCCCATCAAAATATCATAACTGTTCTTCTGTGAGATAGCTCTCTTTCTCTGTTCTCACAGCCTTAAGCTTCCTTTTAGTTAGGCCAGTCAGTTGCAACAGCCTGGTTAGTTTTCACTACTGTTACTGCTTGCTGGCATGGCATAGTTAGTTGGGGTCTCTAGCTTCTGAACAGCCTCACAAAAGGAAGTCTGATACACTAAACCAGCATGAATTCTTCAGGCTATTCAATTTGTGGTGGATTCTCTCCTATAGTCCTACTTACTCATCACTCCTATACCACTCAACACAAAATACAGTACACCAGAACTGAACGGCCGAGTTCACCTAAAGAGAATAGGGGCACTTTACCACCTCACCCTTAAGATACACCTGTACAAGCCATCCAGCCATCCAGCCAGGTCCCTAAAAGGCTTAAAATAACTATCAGCAACACATCACACCACTATAAACCCTCACTAAGGCATGTGGCTTGCCCTAGCCTGAGAATGGGATAGACTTCCCTCCTAGTAAACCTTTTTTTCCTACCAAAAACAAAATATTAAAAGGACAAAAATAATATTGAGTATTTAGGTGATACATTTTATTCCATCAACACCACATTGAAAATGTAAACTGGTGGTAAAGACTAGGTTGTTGCAAACATGCAGTAACAAATCATAAACAATGCTTGGGAAAGGGCCAAAAATAACCTACCTCTGTGTTTTCAAACATCCTCAGCACAATGTAGCTCATATAATCAAGCTCCTTTGTTTTATAGAGGCGCTCTAGAGCATTATAGCAAACGAGGCTCTCTTCATCTAGAAGAGATTCATCCCAATTACAATAACGAAGAACATTCATGAGAGAATGGATATGTGATTCCTGTCAACATACATAATAGGTTAAAACAAAAGTATGGAAATAAAACTAAAAACCAAGCTACTTGCCACAAGACTTTGTTTTATTCTTGTTATGTTACAAATACGACGTGAACCAAATATCATCAATCAAGTAGATTCCTGCCGAGAAAACTTAATTAAAACCATTCTACTTAACAAGAGAGTAAATAATGCTAGCAACTGGACCAGAATAGCCAGTCCAAAATGTCTGACTGTCAATTTTTGTTACCCCCTGGAACCCCTTCACTATAATATGAATTTTTTTCACATCGATTTTATTTTTTTACTTTTTTCCCTTTCCATTTTCTTTTTTTTTTGGATCAAGCCAGTTGTAGAACCAGTTTGACGTAAAGTGCAAAGAACAAGATGAAAAGGATCCCAATCTCCAACAAGAGTCCCCAGCCAACATGATGATAAGATTTTGGGAAAATCACTAGAATGACACTCACTGTAAAATACTAAGTTTGGGAATAATTAATCACTTAACAGGTTAAAGAAGTTCATGAGAGTAGTTAATGAGTAACCTATCAGAGATTAAATAATCAGATCGGAAATATTTTAAAATCACAGAAACACAACAGGTAGTGAGGGGTTTAAAAGTAAATTTATGTTCAAGGTTATTAACACAATCTAACACAGCACTTACTGATGTGAAGTATAGGCGTGTTCGCACATGGCGTTCAGGCGACTTTACATTTGCATACCTAGAGGTGGACGATAAAAAAGTATTAGAATACAAGTGAGAATGTACAAAATAAAACAAAGACATAATACTTACTTTGGATCCAAACGATATTTGGTCTCTTTATCATCATCGTCCTCTTGATCCATTGATATATCATTCAATGTGCTGGATTTCCTTATTTCATCATTCTTGTTGAGAAGTTTTGACTTGGCCTCTGTATCTTCCTTTTCAGTTTTCACAGAGAATGAATCATGGTCTTGGTTACTCTTTAACTCAGCAACACTAATGGCTTCCTCGCGAGTGTTCCTCAGATCAATTAAAATTTTGCCCAATAATCGACGTGCAATCTAATCACAATAACACAAACAATTAAAATTAAAACAATGTAATCGGTGATACAACTTACAAGTAATACTTGTTCATCGAGCAATAGCAACTGCAAGAAAGTTATAATTGGACTTAACCAAGCCTAGCATCCAGTTTCAGAGTTATCATTCAAATCAAGTGCCCATTTCTTACTTACCCTTATATGATGTTTGGTACACCGAATAGTGATTTTATTCCATGCTTTATTAGATTGTATGGGCATTCTCATATTTGTTAGCATAAACAAGCACCTCACCGTATAGAGTCAGAAATTATCATAAACAAGCATTCTCATATTCCTACAGAGGTAAGAATGGTTACTCCTTTCATGAAATGAGATTTAATTTATTTTTCTTAACAAAACCTCATTCATTTTATACCATAACAATTGAAAATTTTTACTATTTACTAAATGTATCCTGCCTAACAATCAATTTTGTTTTCAGCCATCCCTAACCTTCCCTTCCCTTCATGTCTTGCAATCCATTTTATGTATTGATGTGAAAATTTAAAAAATAATAATTAAGTTAAATAATTTGTAGGTCCCTAAACTTATAAATTATTTTTAATTAGCTATTTGGCCACATTTCCATTAGGGGTCCGTTAAGTAAACAAACCTAATTTGAAACTTTTAAATAGTTCAAGGACCTACTGAATAATTATAATAGCAACCTAGTCCCTAAACTATTTGAAAATTTTCAATTAGATTCCTGTATTCAATAAAAACCTAATCTTATTTTTTCCCCCATGATCAATATTATATCATTTAATTATAACAACTTTGATTCAATCCATATTCCAAGTATCAAACAATGCATTCCCTTCAAAAGTTACTGCAGACCGATCTATTTTATTCTATTCAGATTCAATTCACATTTCATGGCATCTAGTAAATTTCATATTTTTTATAAGTTAAATTATATCACCTGTAATCAAAGAAGAGGTTCTTATTCATTACAGATGCATTATAAGGAATCTGTTTTAAAATTGTTAGTATCAATTTGCAAGATTCCTTACACACTTTTACCTTTGAGCCAATCTTTAGCTTCTGCTTCGGATTAATTCCATATTCATTTGGAATTACACCATCAGCAAGTGCCTGCAAATAAGAAGGCATATCAATAAGGAAACCAAAAAGACTGAACTACATTGATCAAGGTGATGATACCCGGGAATATTGTATGTGGGTGTTTTATCTTTGCAAGGGAATACTTGATTCTTTTAGTTTTTTAACATCCAAAGCTTCTTTCAAAATGGTAAAGCCAAAACATCACTCAAAATTTTATGGAAAAGGTTTGCTAAGTAAAAGGGGCTCAGACTTGGCAATAAGTTTTTCTTTCAACAAGGATACAAGTACAAGAGAAAACAACAATAGTCTTATCCCACTAGGTGATATCAGCTACAAGGATACAACTTCAAAGGCCCAAAAACTTGCATGCGACAAATTGAAGATGAAATTTATACACAACCCCAAGTGGCATGCAAACATTAACAGTAGTGAACCATCAAAAGTTATATTTCAAAAGTATATCAAGTGGATTCAAATCCTGCCTGGTCAGCCTGCCTTATACAGGCTCAAGTAGTTCTATTTGAGCACAAATTTCCCTAACAGAACTCTCATACCTGAGCAACCTTGAAAAGCTCATCCAATCCTTCTAGATTAAGATGGGCATTATGCAAGAGATCATATCTGTAATGTGAAAGTAAATGTTAACATCTCAAACAAAAGGAATAAAAAAAGCTACATAATTTAAATGAAACTGCCAATTTTTTCTTCATATTGATTAAGTTGCAGATTATACACACAGAAACATAGAAGAGTTTGAATGGTTTGGCTGAAGCTAGCTCAACATGCAAATTTTCATCAAACAGTTATAGCTGTAGTGGGTTTCCCAAAGCTTAATGACTAGTCAGTAGTCACAACTCAAATATCTACATATATTCTGGAGACACATCACACATACAACAGGATGGAGGGACAATTGAAAACAAGAAGAAAATAGATGGGCAGTAGGGTAAAATTGGCGAGGAAGACTAAGAAAATAGAGACAATCAGTCAAGAATTTAATAATTAATCAAAGCTGAGAATTTATAGGCAAAAAAACCAGAAGGTTATAGAAAAAAGAAGTTCACACAACTTGGCCGAACAGAACAGTTCAGTGGAAGTCAGGCTATGAGATCTCTTAATATCTAGCTATAAGTACCTTTTCTTCCAGTTACTCATGCTTTGCTTGGTTGTTTCTTCCTAACAATGTGACACTAAAAATTTAACTTTGATAATGTAAAAGCTTCATCTTTAAAATTTATAGCATGAAATCATATTCCTTCTTTCTTACTTGGTTTCATCTTTTCAAAACTTTTGCTACATTTAGGCCAAATGAGCTGAAATATTAGTTTTTTGATATATAAACAATTTCCAAGAGTGAACAGGAAAGATAAAGTAAAAGTATAGCACTAATAGATCTACCAGGAAACTCAACAGTCAACATTACATAACATTCCCTTGAAACCTACAAACAAGCTCCTGGAAACTTACAATTATGACAGTAAATTTTTATGGCAATTTCACTCAGAATGAGAAATTCTCACAAGTTATCTAATCAATCTCCATGATTGCACAAATATTGTAGATCTGGAAAAGTCTTACTAAGTCATCATAAAAACCCAAGGAAATAAATAACTTACTTGCATGAATCATAGACATCAGGAATTTGGGTGATGTCAAAGCGCCTGTGAAAGTAACACACCATCAGTGCATCAGCCAATACATTACACCAGCACAACAGCTATACATGAGCAACTTTGGGATTCATGATTTTGTGTATGATTAAAAATCTAACTTTAAAAACCAGGGAAAATTAAAAATCATTTTAATTAAGTAAAGTTAAATATTTTTACAACCAAAAGCATTTTTTTACTTGTTCATGAAGCTACAAACTACAATGTAAAAGTAAAGCATACTGTATTACAATGGACAGAAAAGAAAAATAATTCAGATGAGATGATTAAATAATACATATATGAATTCAAAAACTGAGTTCATCCACAAATCAAGGAAAGATACAAATAGTGAGCAAACTACAGGGGCGCAATAAGTTTTGACTTCACAAATAGCTAGTTTTAAAAAATTCCTATGTGGCAGCCTTTCGTTATGTACGTTTTGTGTAACTAAAACCTTTTTTCATGTGTCAATGGCATTTGAAGTAACATTTGTGTTTCCTAATATGTAGAAGGAAATACAATAAAACAAAACAAGAATAAACAAAAAAATAAATGTAAATGCTTACTCCTTGCGTTCGTTATACAGGTCCCTTTCCAGCTTTTTCCACCGAGCATACATTAATAGAAACCCTTCACTACCACAAGGTAATCCGGCAGCTATACGATCAACATCGATATTTGTCTTCCCAAGTGCTTTTGCTTGGTCATAAGGAGGAATTACATCATATAAGCTCTTTTCTGCAAGTTTCTCATCTTCATCGGTGGCTAGCAGTCTTACTTGTTCAGTAACCTTCTTAATCAAACTTACCTATTCACGAGATATGCAGTGGAAGTTGAGATACAAAAATAGTTTTAGTACCATTTCACACAAATAGTTTCATGTTCTATCAGTATTGAAAATCTAGAAAGATTTAGGAAGAAATAACTTCCGACAAAAACACCATCCTTTCAAGATTAATGGGCTCAGACAATGGCAAACAGGTTCCCAGTAGATAAGGATGAGATAGTATGAACATAAACGAAAGCTCAACATGATCTCTGAAAAGGAACACAAGCCTACCATACCAATTTTGAAATTTAGCAAAATTTTACAATTGCAACTCAATCAACTTTTTCTGACATACTTTTAACCTTAAAAAGTTCACATAAATGACCAAAAAACGAAAACAGATTAAACACTTGGGAAACAAAATCACATTTAATGATATTTAGTGACCTACTCATGATTTCTTAGGGGAGGTTCTATTTTTTATTTTAAAAGAGATTAAACAGGGGAAAGGTTCTCCCATTTGATCATCCCCTTGGGTCTGAGTTTAGTCTTTGCTTTGTTTTAGATTGGACAGCTTTGTCACATTTTAGAGCTCCCTTGGGTCTGAGTTTCCTACCAGCTTGTTTGATTAGAAGATATCTTTTTTTTTTTTTTTGATCGGCAATTAGAAGATATCTTAATAAGCGCTATTGTGCATTTTAAGTTTAACAATAAAAAATCAATCTATATCACTATTTGATTTTTGCTTCTCATATTGAAGGAGTTCCATGTGAGTATGTTTTAAATGAACAAAATATAAGCACTAATCCCACATCTTTAGCCAAAAGAAACAACACCATTCTAATGAATTTCATCCTCCTATTTATGTTTTAATTATTCATGACATTCTTAACTCATCTACCACACCATCTCCGCATATTTTGACAATGAGTATACTATTTTACTAAAATATGTACCAATAAGTTCTTGTGGACAATTTTTAATTTACTGGCAACAAATTGTAGAATCTACTGTACAAGTCCAAAATAAAGTTATATACTAGAATTATGCCATGGTAGAAGGGGTTATGATACAATCATGCATTGCTATATTTACAAAAAACATTACCAACTTGGGAAGCAATTCTGACGCATTAGGTGGCAGTCCAGCACCATCAACCATCCAAGAAAATTCAGGTGATCCATTGTTATAGATTGTCTTTGAACTAGAAGTTATGATTTCATTTAGCCGAGCCTGCAGAATATTCAACCAAGACTATAAATAAGTTGAAAAGCATAGCAGTATTCCTATATTACTTCCTGAACCTTACTTGAAATGCATGAGTTTGAAATACACAATCACAGGGTATCAATCACCAAGGGTTCAGGAATTCAATTCTTGTTTCCCTCATTCTCCACAATACAAATTTAAATTTATCCACAAAATCAAGTGAGCCTATGCATTATCCATGTTTCCATCCCAAAGGCTCTAGCATGGGGGGCATCCTAGCAATATATAAAATTATTCATAGGCCTCCTAATAACTCAAGCTTTGATAATATTTTATAGCAAATGAAATGCAAATAGGAAGGGATCGTTTCAACTCCCATGTATGGTTAGGTGATTGGAAAGGAAATGAGCATTTCTACAAGTATACACATAAGAGCTCCATTACAAAGGTGCTAGAAACCCCAATCTATTTAACCAAAATGTAAGGGAAAATAATGGATCAACATGTCTAGCTAACTTGTTCAGCTTTAGATCAAAGTGGCAGAAATGAGAATGTTAAGATGGATGAGTAACCACACAAGAAAAGACAAGATACAAAATGATTATATATGAGGAGAGATTGGTGTAGCACCAATTTAGGAAAAGATAACAGAAAATCGATTAAGATGGTTTAGAGTTTAGACATATACAAAGAAGGCCCCAAGAGGCACTACTGAGAAGAGTAGATTGTATTGTTTTTAATCCTGTGAAGAGCAGAGGGAAACCAAGAAAGACATTGGAGGAAGTGGTCAAGAGGGATTTCAAGGTAAATAATATTGATGAAACTTTGGTCTTTAACCAAGCCAGATGGTGTCATGTAATCCATGTAGTAGATTGACTCACCTAGTAGGATAAGGTTTTGTTGTATTAGAATGTATTAAAAAGCATGTTATAGAGTGTGTTGCAAGCATTCCTCAATCCCAAAAGTTAAGCTATTAGACAAAGACACACAAATGGTTTCATCACTGATAAACACAACAAGCTAAAAGCACCCTTCCATGAGGGGGTTCAAAAAAAATAAACCATTCACGAGCCTTCATCCAACTGCGCAAACCTTTAGGAAAATTGGTCTTTGACATTGAACAGAACCCATTTTCAATTTTTCATCACTACTGCAATGCTTATAATATAGAACAAGGACAACAAAAATCACTACACACACTACAAACCTTGGCTTCTTCCATTTCAATACTGGCATTGTCAAGACCATCCAACATGGAGGAGTCTTTACTAACAAGTGAAACCTAACATTACAATTCTTTTAGTCAAATATATCCAACACAAAAAACTGATTAAATACTTTCTTTAGAAAAAATTTAAAAACCAACCAGGATTGGTGTGAGCTGCCCTTCAAGGTCAAGAAGACCTTTGGCAAAAGCAGCTGCAGACATCTGTTAACACAGATCAAATATAAAATTCTTCATAAATGATATTATTTTTGACAGATTATCCAGGTTAGCAACATAATCTCAATATTAGACATAAATAATTAGATAACAAGGAGAACAACTGCTTTCAAAACCACTCAGGAAGTCAAGGATTCCTTTTGATTGCAGGAAGGTTAGTGTAACATAGCCCATACCTGCACACGACCCTCATCAGAGCTGTATATCTTAAGATCATGGCGGTATGTGCTATGGAGGCGAAGCAGCCCTGTACCTTCTCCTTCAACATTTAAGAATTTAATTTGCATGTCATGCATGGTACAATCTGTTTGTCATGTCTATATTACAAGAACAATGAAAAATCATAATTGAAACATACCATGCTGACTAATACTTCACTTTTTAAGCATAACAGCATGATGTAAACACACATTCACAAACTGTACAACTTGTATGGATACTGCCTTTTCTTCTTCTTTTTTTTTCCCCAAATTGGTTCAAATCAGAGAAATCATTTGAAATACATAAAACAATCGGTTTCAAATTCAAGGAAAACATTTCAAATTTCAAACAGCTAAAAACTGATTTTTAACTCTGTAAGAAGGACTAAAGCATGTTAAAAACCTTTTAAAACATTTAAATTTACAGTGTATAGTATCTTTTCTGTTACATTTTTCTTAAGTATAACGCAGCACATCTGGACACCAAATTGAACTTTATGGTTAAAGAGGAATCTCAAATAAAAAAAAAAAACAACTGGTAGCATATAAATTGAAAGAAAAGGAACTTCGATATATTCAGAATAGTTTGAAGCAAGCTCTAATCTCCCTTTTATAGGATGAACAACTAGGCCTGAATAGGGAAATAAAGAAATATAAAAAAGTAAATGTCAGGATACAAAAATATGTTTTCATATCCTAAAATATCTAGGATATTTACAATATCCTAATGCCAAAAGTAACACTAGAGTAAAGTCATAGAATTATTTACTCCAGTAGAGAGTGATGGAACATGTGAACAACATACAGTGGTCTTATGAATATAACTCTGCAATAATATGTTCATAAATATAAAATTCTTGACAATTAGATCCATAGCAGGTTTATAATATCATTGGAAAGTAAGTACATTTATTTAAGAAAATATTTTAATGGAAAAACTGTAAGAACTCTCTAGCACAATCAGTTAACATGAGAGTTTTACATCCCAATACCTGAACTTGAGCTAGCAAGACTGTCCATCCAAACTGTTTGTTCTAACACAACTATTCTTATTAGTAAATGAAAATTTGTTATGCTTAAATTACAATGAAACTAAAACTCCTTTTCAACACATTGAAAATGAAACCAAAAATATACAAATCATTAGTATCAAATCTATGAAAAGCTTAAGCAAGTATACACAGACCTGTAGGTAGTTTTATATATCTTAAGCACACAATTAGGCAACCACCATTCCTACTTGAAAGAAGAATCTCAATAATCTAAATATATGATATCAAAGTAGAAAAACTGTGGTACTACTTCTGCAGTCACTGCCAGAAAAAAGTCTGCCGTAACATGCCTCAGTGTCTTTAATTTAAACTTCAGAATACATTGCTGACTGAAAATCTACTTGAGTTACCTGGATACATATTATTGCGGAAATATCTTCCTAGTTCTTCAGCCTACAAAAAATAAAAATAATTAATACAACTGGAAAGACAATCATAAATAAAAATCTTATATTTACTCTCCTCAAAAACAGCAATACAATAAAACTCAAACTGAGCAGAAACATTCTTTGATGTGTTTATCAATCTGAACCTGCTTTCTGCCAGCATGTGTAAGAACGCCCCCATATTTAAGAACCATCAGAGCTTGAACAGGTCGTTCTTCTTCACCTTCACCGTTGCTTTTGGCCACTTTGATCCACTTTAGTGGCTTTAATTGAACCTTTCTATATATGCCAGAGAAATGCCCGCCCTGATATTGAATAAAAGAAAACAAAGAAGTACATGAAACAACTCAAGACTTTTTGATTAAAATTATGAAAAATAAAAATTCAAAGCTGCTGTTATTCAGGTTTTAAAAGTCATGCAGGAGCATTGTCTTCCTCTTTCGCAAGCAATATGGGTGGCACGTCACAGCTAATAGAAAAGTTTCTGTATTAAGTGCAACACAGTACCTATTTTCTTTTATCTAGATAAAAACATAACAAAAACAACAAAAGCCTTTCCCATAAGACGGGTCAGCTACAGGATTTAAAACTGCCATTATGTACTATAAAAAACTACCATTCCTTTCTAATGGTTTCACTTGTTTCTTGGTCTTCCTCAACTTCTATTGAGTTTTATCATCCATCTGATCAACTCTTCCTAATGGGGCTTTGGTTGGTCTTCTCACATGACCAAATCAAGAACAAACTCTCCAAAAACTTATAAAGGGCTGTAAGCATATGAATGGTTTTATTACCATTATAAATTATAAGTGAATTGAGCATATTTGAACTCTAAATACTATCTCCAGGCAGCATCACCCAAGTCTTCTAAGGAGTACTTTAGCCATATTCCTAGCCAACATAGGACGTCTTAAGACACACATCACACCTAGGACTAGACATCTAAAACATTAAGTTAGCAGAGTTGAGAATAAGCTAAATTCTATACTATGCTAGAAATAGATAAAGCTGAGGTCAATCCCAAAAGCTACCTCAAGAGGGAATGGATGGCCAAGACATATTATTACACCATCCATATTCCTGGAAGATACCTTACAGCTTAATAATAACGTCTCTTATCACTCCCTCATGCAAGAGTGCTTTGGAGTTGAAGCATGGATAAGATTTACAAGAATGAGAGCAACAATAATTAAAGTTCTGACTGCTCCATTAAGGAAGCTCCCAACTCTCCCAAAAGCTTAAGTTGTCAGGTAAAAACTCATGAATGGTTACATATGTAATATGCCTTGAGAATATAAGAAAAGAAAATAATGTGTTCTTGTTTATTCCTGAGAAGAGTTAGTGATAATGTTTCCTAGTTTTTTTTCCTGAGAAACATTGGTACACCGAAATGTCTTGAGGTTAAGTTATTTCTAGTAAAGTTGTATCTGACCGTTACCATAGAATTGAAAGTACAGTCAAAATCTCCATAAAGCAAAACCAACCAAAGGGATACAAATCAACAGCTTCACAGTCCACAGAAATGTAAATTTCAAGTTTCAGTTACCATCAGGTTAATACTCTACAAACTTGCTATTATCATATAATGAACAAAGTTGAAATTAAAAACCTCTTCAAGGACAGCTTTAACTTGACGGAGCTTTTCAGTGTGCTCGACTTCAGCCTCACTATCACTTTCTCGATCTGGTCTACATAATATATACAGCTATAGTTATTTCAAAACCCTTACATAACATGAATAATAAAAGGTTTAAATATGTTTTTCATATCTGGAAAATAGGTCATTTTCAAATTACTACCTAAAATTCATTTTTTGTCAACTAAGTACTTGAAAAAATTTTATATTTCAAAATAATAACTGCAGTTAGTCTCATTCTGTTAAATGATGGCGTGACAGATGGAGTGTTACGTCATCAAGCCTACTCTCTAACACATTATTGTCATGTCATCTCCTTCTTCCCCTTCTCCAATGGAACCACCACCATTGCACCACCACTGCCAACCACGCCGTCGACTACCACAGCCACCACAACAAAAACCATGTCCTCCTACCGCCGCAAGCCATAAAGAAACTATTGCGTTGTGCTCTGTTTGGTTACAAAACACAAACGAATAGAAACCCATGAAGAAAAAAGTTAGATAGAGAGAAGAAGAAAGCATATCTGGAATTTTTGTTTCATTGGTGTATTTTGTGCGTGTGCAGGTTCTTTTCTTTGGGACTTTCCTTCAAATTCTAGATTCCTTCCCTTTCTTTTCTTTCCCTTATAACCACTGACCTCTCCCTTTCCCCCTTTATTTCATTTCTCCCTTGATTTTCCATTTCCATAACCCTAATAATCATCTTTCATCCTTCTCCCTAACGGTAATAATAATAATCTTTCTTTCTTTTTTCTCTGCGTTTATTTTAGGGTTTCGAAAATTGAAATTTGTGATCTCATCGGTGGATCGGTTCGGATCTCGTTTTTCAGGTATCGAGAAAAAAAATGGCAGAAGAACACAGATGTCAAGCACCGTGCTTCTATGCCAACAATTGCAGTTTCTTTGGCAGCCCTACCACGCAGAATATGTGCTCAAAGTGCTACTGCAATTTCCAGCTCAAGGAGCAGCAATCTTCCAACGCGAAGATGGTTTTGAATCAGTTTCTCGTTCCGCTACCGCCTTTGGCAGTGATTTCTCAGTCATTGTCTTTTTCCACTCCGGCAGCAGATCTGGCTTCAAAGGTGGTTCTTGATGCGCCACACGTGGCGGAGAAGGTTAAGGCGCTGCAGCCGAACCAGTGCATGACGTGCAGATGCGCGTAAGGCTTATGGGGTTCAAGTGTCGCTGCGGGATGATGCTTTGCAGACCCATCGTTACCCAAAGAAGCACGCATGCGAGTTTGACTTCAAGAAAATGGGGAGGGAGCAGATTGCGAAGGCGAATCCAGTGGTGAAGGGCAAGAAGCTTGAGAAGATCTAAGGGGAATAAGGAGATGACATGGGAATGATGTGGCGATGACGTGTCAATGAATAGGCTTGATGACATGGCACTCCGTCTACCGCGTCATCACTTAACAGAATGGCACTAACGGCAAGTACTCCGTTGAAACAAAAAAAAAATTCAAGTAGTTAGTTGACAAAAAATGAATTTGAGATAGTAATTTGAAAACCGTCTATTTTCCAGGTGTGAAAAACATATTTGAGCCATAATTAAAATATACTGATCAGAAACCATAAAATTACTTGCCAACAGAAATGGCAAACATACATTCAAAATGTGCAAATAATAATCATGTGAATATAGGAAAATGCAAAAGCCATCTCCTGGTTCAATCAAAAGTAATATTGAGAAGAAAACCGACTGTACCAGACCAGCCACACATCCAAAATTTGATTAATCCTTGGTGTGAAATTGAAATTGAGTTGCATGTGATGCTAATGTGTATTACATATTGAAGCTTGTGCAGGGTGAAATACCTGGTACGAGGAACTAGCATTCGTGTGGCATCTAACAAATCTTGAAGTTGAACAGCACTTTTAAGTTTTGTCTGCAAACAAAAGATCATTAAATCAAGCAAAAGAGGTAAAAAAAAAAAAAATCCAGAAGATCAAATAAAAGTAGACAAATATTACACAAACACTAGAAAATAATATCACCTCAGCTCTAGGTCGGCCTCCATTGTATTTCAACATTAGGTTTAGCAGCTTTTCCTCAGTAACTTTTAGCTTCACCTTCTGTTTGGGAGTTCTATCACCACTGCCGAAACAAGAGAGTAAATGGCAAGAACAAGATGCTTAACTAATTTAAGTTAAAAAGGGAAAAGAACATACTGACGAATAACAGCAATTACACAACGTAGTTCCTCAGATTGTCCAAAAGTGCCAATAATACCACTACCCTGACGAGTGAGTCCCTCAGAAGGTTGGACCGGTTCATTTACTTTCCATGGTAAAGTTGGTGGAATTGCTGAAGAAAGATGAGGTGCTTTTGCATCTAAGAACATCTTTCGCAGCACACAGGCAGCATCATCATAATACCTTCAGAAGTAGCAAACGAGAAATGATGAAAATTTCACCATAAAGATATTATGCAAAAAGAGTTGTAAATAAGCTTTTCCAATTATAGATACAAGCAGAGTGAATAACTATTGATGCATTTTGAACCATATAACAGTGCCAAAACAATAAATCACAAAATATTACTTGTGTGAATTTTTAACAAAGCTCCATCCATTCACGTCACAAACATAGGATCGTCCCTCGCATCTCAAGAGATCAAACCCACAAACCTGCAAGCAACAAGAATGACCTATAGTAAGAGAAGAAGAGAAGACTTAAAATTATTTTCTTTTCTTCACTGAGACAAACCATTTTTAAAACCTCATCCTCAAAAAGTGTGTCACATGCATGTGAAGTTGAAATTACAAACTAGGAGCCAGATATTTCCAACAAATTTTCAAAACACAGTCACTCATAAGTCATGACCAAAAGAATACATCTTCAAATGCCATGCAGTATTGTGTTCCCACATTCACAAACATACCGCTTGCCTGAATGCAATGCAAACTTCTCTTGCCATTTCTTTCTCAGCAGGAGTCAGGAGGACTGGATACCTAACCTGCCAAATGAAATTGTAGACATTTTTCAACAAGAAAAATTATTGTTGCACACCAGCCAGCAACTCCAGCCTGCTTTTGAATATTAAATATTTGTTTCTTCTCAAATCCACCTACAATCTATAATTCAGACAAACATTGAATGCTCACACAAATAAAGAAGGATTAACTAAAACAGTAAAACCGACAAAAGCAAACTGTTTAGGCAACCAAAAAGAGGTTGCTACTATTTATGAAAGCTCTAATGTAAGCTTGTGGTGCAATGAAAAAACATGCAAGGAGACACACTAGCTGAAGAGAGCTGTGACAGAATAGCCAACAAACAATTCCAAGGAGTATACAATACTCCAAGCTACCAACTCAAGAACACGATTTATACTAGTGGTTACTTAAAAGGAGTTCTAAATAGAAACATCAAAGAAAAGTAAAAGAAAATAGGAAAGATAGTTCTTCTTTTGAAAGTAAGCCTAAAGGTTAAGCAAATACATCAAATATCTAAATCCATAACTCTCAGTTAGAGTATCAGAATGAGTGCAGAGCATTAGTCACACCCCAAATGCATTTTATAGTTATAGCCTCAATTACTTAGCACAGTTAGGATTCAGTTACAACTGAACCACTGTAATCTCTTCCTATAAATACATGTATCCTATCAGTTAATCAATCTAATTACTTTTCCTATTCTCAAAACCATATCCTCTATTTCTCTGAAATGCAAGACTCTCCATTCAGATTATCTCTATCAGATTAAGAAATTTAAGGAGGAACAAACTGTTTTTTTAGTGTTCTCGATTTAATTATATCTAATGCAGGATGCACAAGCATTATGCAAAGATTAAAAACCATATCATCTCAGTTATTTCAGTTTAGTTTATATCTAGAGACCAATTTCGTTATTTCATAACCTTAACAAATTATTACTATTATAATATAAGGTTATTAGCTTTAGTAACTCATTATTTTTATTAATATAACTTCAGTCAGAGTTATTAAGTGATTTCTTCCTATTCTACATTAGTGTCTAGGCTTGAAAATGTTATTTAGGCAGTCATGGGGGCAAGGAAATGACGGTGGCAGCAGAGGTGTAACAGTGGTGGTGGTAGTGCAAGAGTAGGAACATAAGTGGTGGGGATAGTAAATGATGTCTTTTTACATTCTGAGATGAATGAAGGCACACGTCAGTTACATGAATATTTTAGCCAAAACATAGGATTATTTCATTCCTAGGAATATGATAAATTATTGTAAGTTTCCAAAGGTTGATTCAAATATGACAATGATATAATATTTTCTAGGAATACTAAAACATTCCATGAACCACCCCCATAGTTTCTTCCATTCATAGTTCAAAAAATAAATAAATAATTGGAAATATAACAATTTCATTTCATTCAAACTTTATGAGGAATGACTTGAGTCCTGGTAGAATTGATGAATATTACTTTAGTTACTTTTAACTAGTGTGTTTGACAATATTAGTTTTTGACATGAGCGTAGCATTTTTGGTTGAATAGTTGTTTGTTATAGCAGTTTATTTTATAGTGTATGCATACACATTCACTTTAGCAATTATAAAAAAAGGAAAATAATTGATGTTATCAATATCTTAGAAAATAAAACAATATTTTTTGTTGATTAAAAATAAAGAATTACTCTTTTACAATGAGGAAACCTGAAAGGAATCCTTTTTTAAGCAACAAAAATAGACACTAATTATTAGGAAAACTATGCACAAGTAATGTTAAATACAAGAATAAAATGAAGCAAGGATAAAACGTAGACGATAAAAACTGAAACTGATATATGGGAGAAGGGACTATAATGTCTGTCAGGCTACTTAGTACTCACTTCCTTCCCATCAGGATTTCTCATCACAACACCATCAACCACAGGAGACTTCCTTGCCTCAGCATGAGCATATTCAGGGCCAACTGTATATACCTACAATCATATGTCAAAATGTTTGAAAAGAATTTCTATTGTGAAAAACTATGTAGAAACATCACATGTGTCTGAAAAAAAAAAGCCCAAATATATAATTAAAAAAATAAAGAAACAATAAAATAAACACAAAGCAACATAAACTTCATAGTCAAACCTTAACATCTGTCCCTCCAGTTGGCATGAACTCCTCGTAAATATATGACCCTTCACGCCTCACTCTTCTCACCTCTGGATGGAACTCACTAGACCTGTTGCCAACCTAAGATCATAAAATACCCAAAGCAGACCAAGATGCTTAATTATATTTAGTCATAAGACTCGGGGAAAAAAAATAATAACATCAACTATCCCAGAAGTTCAATGTTTCTTTTCAGACATGGAAAACTGATTTCAGAGAAGGAATACAAATGAACTGGAATGAGTTGGAATGTAATGGTCATTCCAATTCAATAGCCTTCTAGCATTGTTTGATATAATGGATCAATGTGGAATAGGATTGAAGTTGATATAATGATGTAAATGCTTCTTTATAATAATAATAACAAGAACAACTTCATATGCCACATGAATATATATTATTGACTATTGAGAGCATTATTCCAGTTTATTTCTTTTTTGTAACTTAATTGCAAAAAATAGTAACTAAAAACAAAATGAATGCTTTATTTGTGATAAATGAAAGGTAAATTGTCATTTTCTCTGGGTGTACGATATATAAGTTAAAACTCTACTTGAGTTGCTTTCGTAAATATTTTAGCAGCAGCATCCTCAATTGCTCATGAGGCTAAAGCAAATTAAATGTAGCAAGGATAATGACTACGTTTTTTAAAAATTACTCAGGCTATGATGGGAAAAGGAAAATTGAATCACATTCCGTGGATGGACCATGGAATACATATGGGTTTTGGAAATTCTTTGCTTTTTTTTGTGAAAGAAACTAAGACCGAAAACGATCATGTAACTCTGTCTTTTTTAACTTATCATGTGCTCTAAGACTATTTAATGTTAACAGTACTACAATACACCTGCCTAATTAGGTAGAGTGACATGTCAGCTTAAAGCTTACCTTCCTAAATAATTCCTTCATACCTCCACCAGCTGAACTGGGATAGTATATCATTATACTGTGATTATCACCTTCACAAAATAAAATAAAGGTTATACCACATCCAAGAAAATATATTTCCAATTAGTTATATATCAAGTAAACAAAAAAAAAAAAGAGGTTGTGAGGAGAAATCAAAAGCTTTATTACTTTTCACAAACAGACCAATAGTAATTATGCAATCAAAACAGCATTCTTCATATAATCAAATAACAATTTCTTGATATGGGCATATTTGAGGGTATAAATTCTATCATTTAATTTATGGCACAAAAGGAAAAGTATGTTAGATAACTTAACTCTGCAAAACACACAAATTTCTGAAGTTTCTTAATTGGTAATTATCAGTACAGTATTTGGAGCTATACCTCAGACATGCAATGCTATCAGCTTTTTAAAGATACATATACCATTCTCATGCTAAGGCAACCCAATGCAATGTCCATTGCATAAATCAGTTGTATTACTAGGCAGACTATCAGATCACACAACACATTGGATTCAACCATGACATGAAAGAAACATGGAATTGCAAAACAGTTTTAGTCCTAAATAAAAGAGATAGGCTCACCATCAATAGGCTTCTCCACAAATGGCTTCCAGAAACGCATTCCATGAACCTCAACAAAATCTTCTTCCTCAATGAAGTAATCCAAATGTTGGTACGGTACTTCTCTATTTACAAGGGCATATCTTGGAACATGGATTCCAAACTTTTCAAGACACTTAAACCCAAAAATTGAACATTATTAAAACCACTATATGTCAGAAAAGAAATAGCAAAAAGCATTTGGCTGTAACATGCCAAACAGTAACACACCAACCATATACACACATAATATGTAAAACTCTAAATGATGAGAGGAAATGTGCCACCCTGCACCGCAAAACAAAAACAACACTTGAAGCTAACTCTAAGGCCAACTAGAAAAAATTTCCTGGCTGGGTTTGGCTTTAAACTAAAAATAACAAAGATTTCTGATGAACAGGAGCTAGTCAGGCCGTAAAAAATGTCAAAAATAGGTCTAATCTATTGTCTATGACCAATTTCATAAAGGCACAACACACAAGCCTATTTTACCTTCTGAAATTCAAATCTTGCAAGGATTAGACTCCTATGTTTGGATTGGTGGAAGAGGGTGGAATGGAAGGGAATGAAATATAATGGTGTTAGGTTCAATTGTTTGGATTGCTAAAATGATGATAAAATATGATGGAAATTAGAGGAACCCATTCCATTGTTTACCTTCTTTTTTATTTTCCCCAAATTTGGGAGGAATGAGATCGAATGGGAATTTTATTCAATCATAACATATCTAAACAATGGAATGGATGTTTTGTTCCATTATGTTCCATTCTATTCCATTCCATTTTAATCCACATCCCACTTCATTTTCATCCCATCTCTTTTCGTCAATCCAAACATAGCAAGTCATAAAGGCTCTACGATAGTTTTTTTTTTTTTATTCAGCTCTAAGTCTGGACTCACATATAAGCAAAAATAACTAATTTCATACTAATTAAGAAAGTTAGTTGACATCATTTAATTTTCCTAATCTCAAGTAAAAAATAAGGTTATTTCTAAAATGTCCTTCATTGTAACTTGCTATCATGAATAAAAAGGAGTCACTGAAAATAGAATTAGAATTAAATGAAGGGTATTTTAGGAATGATAGCATTAAATAGGACAAAATTAGTTAGATTTGTTTATATTTAAGTCCAACATAGAAGACCACTTTTTTTCTTATATATGAGTCCAGAGGGAGTGTATTACAAAAGCATTCAAGGCTTCAACAAAATGAAAGCTTCAATATACTTATTTCTTAAATGGAAATCTAAAATAGCTTAATGCAAACAAGGTGAAATGTCATGAAATCTGAAAACAAAGCAGTTAGAACATAGCCAAAAGAAAGAAAAAAGCAATAGACACCCCCCTACCTCATACACTTTTCTTCGATCATGAAGAAGGTGTTGTGGCTCCAGTTCATTTACTAGAAAGGGCCTGGACCACAGTGCACAGAATTTAGATCAATAAACATTCTCACCCAATAACTGAAAGAAAACTATATTAAATAAAATAACAACATAACACAATTGAAAAAAAGCACAATGTGAAGAAATGTTATAACCAGACATGAATAGAGGACAAGGAAAAGAGAAATATATAGAGAATTTCAATCAAACACTGTAGGCCTATCTCCACATACAAAATAGAGAGAAAATCTGCTATGATAAATGAAATTACAAGGACTAACCACTCCACACAAAATCTCTAATCTCAAAACACACATTGCACACTCCAGAAAATTATGCATCAAACTAACAACTGAAGTTACAAGATATATATCAATCACCCGATGCCCTTCTCCACTCCACTCTCCCTGATGGCTTTCTCCTAGCAGTTACTCCTTTACTTCCCACCACCCTTGCCACATAGACAAGGTTGTTACAGCCTAAATCTCCATTCTGTACCTTAAATTATGCTCGCCATCTTAAGATTTAGTCACTTACTATCCTCTCTACCCTATTCCTCCTTTCATGCACTTCACGAATTGCAGGAGGTCTAACATTCACACTTCTCATAGCAAACCACACTAGAGAGAGGGATAAGGGAAAATGGAAAGGAACAGAGGGCCAAAATAGAAAATGCAGCAAAGAAGTTCAGCACACTGAACATAAGTATTAGGACTTTGCTTATTGCAAGACCGAAGCATGAACAAGAAGCCAAAAAATGAATCCTATCTCATAAAAATTGTGCAGCAAAAGAGGTACCACTGAGAAAAGGGATATTCTCTGCAACCAATTACAGCAGAGAATAGCATAAACTGTACACTGTTATAATTTATAAAATAATAGCCTCCTTATTCTTGCCAAAAACACAAAAGTGTATCAAGAGAAACTGCTCCAAGATGAACAGACTACAGAGAATAAACCTTTTCATCATATGCAAGATTTGTTGTACCACTTTTATACCATGTAATATTCATACGAAATTTGTTACATTGGTTTCTTTTAGAAGATGAATGTCAAGAAGCTAGCATACAATTATTCTCGTATTACATCAGCATTTTCCCATCCTAGGTGTAACTGACCATGGCTCCAACAATATTTCCAGAACATATTATAGTAGCGTCACCCAAAATTTTGATAAGAATAGACTACTAGGGTTTTGATTATTTATATAATTTATATGACATACAGATCAAATATAGTAGGTATATAAACAAGCTTACTTTCTTAAAGCAGCATATGCTTCAGCCTTTTCCATGGGATATCCGGAGGAATGAAAAGCAATCAAACAATCGCACACTGGCCAGCTGAAATAACATAATATATAAATTTAGTATGCCAACAGTGCAACTCTAAACACCTAAAATGTTGAAGCAAGAAATATTTCAGCCATAGCTTACGAGTCTCAAATGCAAATATTATTCATCCAACAAACATTTGGAAAATAATGGGGAAAAAATTGTTTGGTCCCTTGTTTGGATGCATTATGATAGAAGAACAAAAGCATCGTGAGGGAATAAAGTGTTCCCCAGGAATGGATTTTTGTTGTGATCTATATTCCCTCCAAAAATGGGCAGACAATAAAGTGAAGTATCCAAAGAATTTATATGAACATCAAACTTTATCCACAGAAGATAAAAATGAATTTAATGAAAAATTACATTAAATGCTAATTTCTATAATCCCTTTTCATTTCCTTTTCTTTCCTTTCCACTGTACTATCAAATATACATATGTCAATCTATCTACTTCCATAAGGTAAACATGCAGAACAAAGGAATGATTCTCAACATCATTACCATTTTCTTATTTTATGTCCATCCGAACAAACTGTTGAAGACTCTTCCGATCAGCTAAAAATGACTACTACCAGTGGCAAATTAAAAACCCAGGAAAAATCCTTCAATTTGGAATTTTAACTTCTGCTCACATGACATTTAAATAATTTTTTTACTTAAAGCAACCAAGACATCATGCCAGGGTGCATGCAAAATGTCCTAAAACATGACAATAACCAATTCCTGTCTATTGATAGAGCTTGAGAACAGTACATCACTTCAATCCACTGGTCAATGAAAAGAACTAAAAACAAAAACTGATATCAATTAAGTATACCTCTCAATTGGTTCTTCAAGGATGACCTTGTCACCAAAATGTACGACCTGCGTACAATACAACGTACATGTGAGAAAAATTGCAAAAAGCACAACTATAACGACCATCTCTGTTACTGCACAACAAAAATATAAAAAATCAACATTCAACAATTTATACTACTTTTTTTTTCTTTTCATCTCTGTCACATCATTACTTAGATCATATAGCTCTCCTATTCTCGATTTTTTTTATTCAATTTTCTGTACAAATAGCATTTCTCAAAAATAAAAAATAACAGGAAAAAAATAACCATAGCATCGAGTTCATAATATTATAACGTATTAGTATTACAAAAAGAAAGAATACGAACAGTGTTATCACCAGTGGATTCATGAACAAGCTAAGTCAAAATCAATTACGACATAACCAGAACGTCGAAATAAAAATATTGAACACTCGCCTACCTCAAATTCACCAAACGCTTGCAACCTCTGAAGAATCTGCTCCATAGGCGCCGAAAAAAGCTGCAATACAAAACAGAGCCACTGAATCAACGCGTTCACGAAGCTCGTTGCAAGTCTCTCTGCTTTCGCGAAGAAAGCAGAACCAGCACGCGAAGAAAAACACAGGATCCGGCGTAAAAAAAAAAAGAGAAGAACCTCGTAGCCACATTTCACCTTCTTTTCCATGACGCATACTCCAATCGTTATCTTCTGCGCCGCGAAAACTCCTTCCTCGTCCTTGTCCTCCGCCATCGCGAACACGGAAACTCTTCGAAGACGAAACTCTCAGCGATCCACAGCGCTAGAACTCACTCACGAGCACGGAATTCCTAAGGCAAAGCTCCAAAGCGCGCTGCGAGAGATAAATGCGGAGCAGAAAAAATCTACAGAATGCAGAAACGAAGCAAAGAAGAAAAATGACGGAAGTTGATGCCGCCGACTTGGATTCGTATTTATAGTGGAAAGGCGAGTCACAAGGCAAGCACAGTAGTAGTAGCACACAACTCACGAGTTCACGGAGTAAACCAGGGAAAGGATAGACGAGAGTAATTAGCTGAATTGCACTGTATAGGCCACTTTCAATGTTTGGTTTCGTTTTCTCAACAAAAATCATTCTTTTCCTACTTTTATTTTTTTTTTTGCTGAATTCCTCTTTCTTATTATTTTTCATTACAAACTCAATAAAATAAATGAATTCAAAAACAAACATATTTTTATAAATTAAAAAGGTAAAATGAACTTATATACTTGACTTTTATAGAAGCTTTTCTATCTAATTTTTCCAAAAATTAACTGATAAGAAAATTTTGTCATCTTATTTATTCTCTTATAAATATTTATAGGGAAAAAAATTCCCAGAGTCTTAAACATGGGTCAAGCACTAAGTGCTTGTATAAGTATTGATGCTAAATTTTATTGTGGGCTTCTGAAATATATATTTTTATCAAATAATTAAAAAAATTTGTTAATAATTAATATTGACGAAATATACTGCAATTGAGCATGTGAGTTATATTTGTGAGACTCATTTAGTAAAAATTTTAAAATTGGTAAATTGGAGAAAAAAGTTACTTGTTATAAAAAAAGTGAAATATTTAAATTTTAAATAATAATTATGTGGTTTAATTTTTATAATTTTTTACTGTTGATTCACACGTTCATAGTATATTTTTACTATAATTTAACGGTACATAATTAAGTGTTGGTCATTAAAATATGGTAAAAATATAGTATTTTTTATATATAAATAGAATGAAATTTGGTGTATGCATGCGTGACTTGATGTGGAAATTGTTTAAGTGATTCCGGAATATACAATGAAAAGTGAGATGGTAAACTTTTCCAATGGCAAGTTGGAGTAGGATATGCATGATATTTCTGAATTCCTCCATTCTCATTTTCTATCTGTGCGAAGAATCCAAGTGGAACCTAACTTTTGGTTGCTGTGTTGTGTTGCTGCTTTCTGTGTCACTGTCTCAACGTGACACCGCGATAATATTTTTATGAGGCTTGATCGGCTTTTGGGTAACCTTGGAGGCCTAAAAGATTGGTTATTGGGAATAATTATTGGACAAGTGGAATCTGAAATGTTGGGCACCTAGTGCAACATGACTTGAGGTCCCCCACATGTAGCAATGATCATTGACCCATGTCTGGGTGTTTCGGCACGTTTGTCTGTTTTCATTTGTTCACCTTAGATTCACTTATGAGTATTAAAAATTCTACCAAACAAATTAAATATTGATTCAATTAGGAAGAATCAGTCTCTTATTTTATAACAACATGAGTTTGAACTTTATTATATATCCATGTAAAGATGATGCTGTTGATGGATGATCTATTTGTAAGTACGTTTGTATTTAAGTGTTTTTTTAAGCCTTAAAATATATCATGATTCTGATATGTTTTTAACATTTAACTCACTTAATTTTTTTTGTAATAAAAAGAAAAGGTATTAGAATTCTACTTGTATTATTTTATTAAGGTTTTGGTAGACAAATCATCTAGTGTTTTAAGTGGAATTATATAAATTAAAAATTGTGTAAGTGTGTTTGTTTATTAACTTAATTATTCTTAATTTGAGTGATATTGAATTTAATTTTCTTTAAGGGTATCATATTTTAGTCTCATAGATAAAAAAAAATATAATTAAAAAAAATTCATTAAAGATTGAATACTTAGTTTTAACACGTTGAAGGTGTCAAAAAGTTTTTTTTTTAACACGTTGAATAGTTATGATATTTAATTAATCTTGTCGATCTATGTTATAATAATATATTGCCAATATTTGTGTTAAAATGTTGCCACGTGAGTAATTTATTCTTGACCATGTTTTTTCCTTTCTGTGATTAGTTTAATGGGGTATGATTGTTGGGATTCGATAACTGTAAATTTAAAATTATGACATTCGTTATCCTATGGTTTTTATTTGCGGAATTAAGAATTGTATTGTGATTTTATAACTTTTAATACCAAATTATTTTTGTATTTAAATTATAATACACATGGAAATTGAGATATAATATTTTCACTCTTCTAATTTTAATAGATATTTTAAATTAACTTTTGTTTTCTCTTTTAGATGTGCAATTCAAATACTATAATTCTACCAGTAGAAAAAAAAACCCTTTCAACCTTCTCAAATTACTTTCCTCGTGTCATTTTTTTTATAAGCGAAAATTCAATTTATTAAAGATTCCAAATATACCACAAGGTGTGCCTCAATGTATTGTATAAGATAAATATTTAATTTATATAAATAAAATTTATAATAAAAAATATTTTAAATTCATGCATCCAACTTTAATAGTTTTTAATTTAAATAAATTATCAATTAATACAACAACAATAGCAATAACAAAGTCTTATCTTACTAGAAAAAGTTGGATGCATGGATTTAAAATATTTATTTGTTATAAATTTAAATTATATAAATTAAATATTTATCTTATACAATACAAAGGCTTGTGCTTATTGGCTAGCCTTTCATGACCTTAGTGTATTTGGTGGGACTTCCTTCTTTCATTAGGGGAGATTTTTTCTTAAAAATAGGTTACACCTTCTTAATTACATATTCTCATAGTTTCGATTTTATCTCTCATGGCTTTTGGTCTATGTTCCTCCATGTTTGTTCTCTTTTTTATCTCTTATAATATGATTTTGGAGTGTTACAGATGATGGAAAGGAGCAAAAGTGCCAGCATCTTATTGTGAAGCTTTTTCATGTCTCCTATTTTCTTGATATATTTTTTATCATAATTAATTCGATTCACGTTTTCTTTGGGAGACACGTTAGAAAAAAAATTCTTAGAAATCATTATTTTTTTTCTTTTTACTTTATTCTTAACCAAATAAAAAATTATTACTACTTATATTTTTTTATTCAATCCAAACATAGCATTAGACATTAGAGTACAACAAAATGGCTTCTAAAACATGTTCTATATTTGTCGTAGTCCAACTTTGAAGCCTCCAGCTGGGGCTTTAATTTGACTTGTGGTTGCCTTCGCAATCGTTGAGATTTTAGTCAGTTGTTGATTTTTAAAAGCACCTTTTTCCCCTTTTTGACTGCGTTTATGCGTAGAATAGAAAGTTTATCCTTTTGCTCAACATATATTTGCATTGAACAAAGACAAATAAAGATTGTTTTCCCACTTTGGTTGTGAGCTTTTATTATTTGACTTCATCCTCTAGCGTTGACAAATATCAAACATGTAAATTAACTAGCTTGGAATAATTTTAATTTAATTTAATTTAATTAATAGTTTCAAGTTTAAGTATGTGTTTGATTATGGATCCTTAACCTAAATGTCAAAAAAGAAGTTATGAATTTAACTTAATCCTATAAAATTGAATTAATTTATAAGGTGAGAATGATTTATTCTCACATATATAATCTATCTGGATATTATATTTAATCAATGTGGGATTTCAACATCTCTCTTTTGTTCATGATGGTCGGTCATGATAAACTTTTCAACACATCCCTCTATTCATAGGTAATCACATTTAGGTTACTTTTTTCAACAAATTCAAATCCCACATTCATAAGCTAAAGATAAGGTCAAGATATAGTATATAAATAGGAAGTAATACTCATCTTATGAGTTAGTTTTTGGGATTAAATTAGGTTTAAAATCATATTCTAAAATGACATCAAAGTATATCTTAGATCCATTAACGGGTCACTCATCATATTATTTACGTGTCAAACCCAAAAGTATTGGACGCGAGGGGTATATTGAAATCTAAGTTTCACAATGACTAAAAATAAGACGACAAATATAAAATATATAAGTAAGAGGTAACCATTATCTTATGAGTTAATTTTTGAGATTGAATTAATTGTCATATCTAAGTTTAAGTTCTATTTATTAGTTTTCAGATATTTTTTAAATGAATGTGATGTTCAAACCTCTTGATGTGTTTTCAAATATTTTTTTATCAAGCAAAAAAATATGTATATTATATAAAATAAATGTGTTTTCAAACATATTGTAAGTCTTGAGAATGTAATGTGTTTTTTTTACAAAAGTATGTAATTGTGTTAAAAATTCATAAAAAATGACTTATCACTAATAATAATTTTGCTTGGCTCCATATTATTTTGCTTAACGTAAATATACTTTGAAAAATTATACATAAATATGCAATATGTCAATTGACACATAGTGAAAGAGAGATCGAGAAAAATATAAATTATAGGTATCATTTTTTCTTTTTTTCTTCTTCTTTTATTTGGGGTCTTCTACATGATTATGAATTATGATAGAAAATGCGAAGACTAGAGTGATCTTAAGGCTGATCGTAATAATAATAAATAAAAAAACGAGTAAACTTAGAATTACATGCAAAATTATAGTATGTTAGAAATACTGTTCTATAGAGTGTATCTAAAGTTCTAACAAATGACATTTGACTTTCTTATAGAAGTAAATAGCAGACAACTGGCATGATCGACTTTTTTTTGGAAAGTTCTAATAGAGAATTTTGTTGAGAATATGCATAATGTTATTGGCTTAACTCACGATCGATGAGTTGGACTGAAGAATATGACAGTATTTGATATCGTGATTAAATGTGATTGGGTTGGAAATTTTGTTTACGTTTTGAAAATGGAGGATAGCAAGTGTTTATATATTGTCATGGAACATGCTATAGGACGAGTGAATATTAAATTATTTTTGTTTGGAATTTAAGCATATGCTTTCCTAATGTTATTTTGGATTGCATTTGGGTTTTGTTTGGTTTTAGCAAGCTACCAACTCGGTATTGTAGCACACTACTAACACAGGGGTATAGGGTTTTTTCTTAATTACACGTGTTTTTTATATTTATAAGCTAATTCTCATTTTGATAAATAATTGTGAAGATGTATCATTTGAATGATGTCACTTTTAAATATTTACAAGTTAATTCTTATTTTGATAAATTATTGTGAAGATTTATCAAGTGTAATAATGTTATTTAATTTTATTCACTCCTCTTAACAAGATTAAACACAACAAAACTCTAGTTTCGTGTATAGAACGGATTCATATTTTAGTTTAGGCCGGAATGAGACGCACGGTGTCTAATAGCTTAATTATTTTTCTTTTTGGTACAGCGGGCTAATTATAATTATAAGTAAACAATTTTTTAAATATTTGCATAATTATCTTGAACGACGAGGGTGAAAACGTGAAGTATTTTTTTTTTTCTAAGAAGGAGAACTTTTTAACTGTAATAACTAATGACCACTAATAATTAAAGTAATTTTTTTAGAAGTCGTACTTTTTATAAGGAAATAACTTTTCTAATATTTACGCAAGAGGAATAATACATATACATTGATATGCTAAAAAAATACACATACATCTACACTTATAAAAAAATACATATACATCTATATTTTTTAAACATCTAATCAATATCCATATATAATTTTTTTTACCCTTGCTTTTCATATTAATATATTATAATACTTATAATATCTACAACCATATTAGGTGTTCATGAATATTTTTTCTTTACATAATTTTCTCAAACGATTAGGGCAGAAAGATAAAGCAAATATTTTATAGGAAGAAACACTGTTTTACCAGTAATGACGACTAATAATTAAAGTAATTAAAAACAGACAGAAAGGATGGTCAAAAAGGAGCAAAAGTGGGGTCTCAGTGTGGGGTTGTTCTGAAAGTATATTGATCTGATGATCCTATCTTCTCGTTGCAATTGAATATTCTTAGCATGCTTGAACCAAAGTGCTATTCTATTCGCGTGTTAATTTTTAATGGGTTTCTTGCACTCCTGAACTGAAAGCAGAAACATGCATTTTAATTGTTCAAATCCTTGGATCCACCTACCACAATGTCATTCATCAACCTCATGAAAAATGTTGTGAATTGATCAAAAGTCAAGCAACTATTTATTTAATTTATTAGCTTGTTTTTTTTATAAGGGAGAGGAAGTAAAATATAAACCAGGTCGCAGTTGTTAGTTTCTTCCTCGGAAAAACTTACGTTGTTATTACGCAAAGAAAATAAAATTGTTGATAAGCTAGCAATAGAAATACGTTGTTGTTGCAGTGAAGAAAGAAAAGAAAAGAATACGCTGTTGTTAAATCAACAATTTCATACTAATCTTTGGAAAAAAATGCAATTTAAAATCTTCTCGGCGTTATCCAAAAAAAATATCTTCTTCTCGGTCATTTAAGTAGAATTAACTTTCATTGCTTTCTTTTAAGAGAAGTGATGAAATACAAGGTGTAAGGATTTTGGATCCACTTGATAATTATATAGAAAAATGTTTCATGTACACTATAAGATATCCATATATATATATATATATATATATATATATATATATATATATATATATATATATATATATATATCGGTATTATAAAATTTATGATCTAATGAAAGACAAAAATACACATAAATTAGAGGTATTGGTGAAATCTTTAAAACAAATTAATTAATTTTTATATATCATTGCTCAATTATATATGTCATGTGCATTCACTTGGTTTCATATTTGCTGATTTCATCCTTTCCATTTATGCAAACCACCAAAACCTCTGCCTCATCTAAACCACCCATTTATCATCTCAAAATAAAAATAAAAACACCCAATGAAAATCCATGAAAATAAAAGAAAATAAAATCGTCACAGTAGAACCAACCCATGAACTCTTGGTAATGGTTGAACCATCTAATGAGGTGCATATCCTTCTTCTTACCAATTTTACTTATAAAAATAGTAATATAATTGATTAAAATATGAAAAAAAAGAAGGATTTTTTTTTTATATAAAAAATCTAAATCAAGCTAGGTTAAAGAATTTTTTTTACGATATCATATGTGTTAATTAATATTTTGTCACTATAATATCTATAAATATACCATTTGCTGATTTTAAAAAAATGTCACTAACAAGTTTATTTTTATAAATCATTAATAATTAAGTTATTGTCCATATTAGAGTTTTATCCTTAACACAGAAACAATTATTTTCTTTACTCCTTGGTCAAATTCTGAAGTAGTAGATTCTATTTCAAAGTTGATACTTTTTATTTTTAAAGATAATTTATTAGTATGTTTGAAAATTCGTTAAAAATGAAAATTTGAAAATTATAACTTTTAACTTTTGAAAATCACCTCTAGAATATGAAAAATCACATTTGAAATGTGGAAGCAAATACACTAATTACCGATTGCCACCCAATGTTGTTGTAATCAAATCCAAATAAATTATATACATAGTCGATGAAGTCAATTAATTAAATTAATTGAGGATCCATTGGCTAAAAAACTTTCTTCATTGTAATAAATATTGTTTACTCAAAAGATGATATGTAAATAAACCTATTTCCCACACGTAAACATTGAAAAAACAAAATAGAGATCAGCAAGAAATATCAAACATGCATCCAATGAATCAGTATCCACTTTTCAACCAGCAAGTGGTAATCCACTAATAATAGTAGTAAACTGGTTCCAGCAACAATTCCTGCCCTCACGAATCATTTCGCTAAGGACGAAGAAAAATGGATAAAGCTCTTGAATACATCTGACTAAGTGACTAGAGATATTTATGGGTTAATTTTGTTTCGATTTATAGTAAAATTAAATTTGAATTAATTATATTTAATTAGACTAATTTGATTTGAGTTTTTAAATTTTTTAGACAATTTAAATTAAATTAATTTTGATTAATTAAGATCGATTTAATATTATTTAAGTTAGTGAAATATCAGAAAATAATTATTATATTTTTAAAGTTTTTATCTATAAAACCCTCACTTTATTTTCTGTTCAAATAAATGGAAATCTATAACGAAGTTGTGATGTAAAATAATTTAAAAGTTTAGAAGTCATAAATTTAATGAAAAATCAATAATATTTAAAGAATTTAGTATAATGTGATATTAAAATTCAAAAATAAAAAGTATATACATATATATTGGATAAAGTTTAACATTTCGGTTGAAAGGTAGAGTAAAAGAATATTTAAAATAAATTTGTATGTAAAGTTTGAATAAAAATGAAAATGAAAATAAAAAAATAAGTAGAAGAAAAACGATGCTAAATCTTAATTATAACAATTAACAACTAAAAGAATCAAAGAATATTTTTCAAAAATGATCAGGGGACTAAAACAACACATTAGTTATTGTAAAGCGATTAAACATGTAATTAAACGTACGGCACATAATTATACAGTATCAGCATAAAAAAAAAATTATGCAATATATGTATGTTGCTATTTGAAATGATAAAGATGTATATATTATACAGCTACACAACAAAAATGTTACTATGAGTAAACATCACTATGGGTCTAACTTTATAATAAAAATACTTATTTTTTATATGAGCTAGTGTCATAATCGTTAGTGGGAGTTGCTAGTGCTCCATTTATGTTAACTATAATTTTAAAAGAAACCTAACACATTTTTTTTTTTAATTTGTATATATCACACTAGTTATTTTTTCCAACAATTTTATATTGATTATTTTTTATGGTTGTATATTACAATATGTTCCCAAATACTGTTTTATTTTTTGCCACATGATTAGTTTGACCTTAAAAAATGAGGAAAGACTTTTGTTCTCGTTCAAATTTTAGTCGATACAATTCAAAGTTGTCAACTTATAATCCAAAAAGGACTTTGACGGCTAACTCAAGACTATCATATCATATACATCAATGGTAGATTCCACGTTAAAACTTCACTTGTAGGCAAACGGTGGTATGTGATAAGGATTAGAGTTATGCTTACAAGTCCTTTATCTCTTCAGATTTTAACTTAATTTGTTGTTGTTATTTTTTTATTTTTGTTGTTATTATGGTACAAAAAATTTAAAATGCTAGAAGATGTTATTTATACTAATCTCTTTTGTTCCTGGCGCCTCTTGTCTTTTTTTTTTTTTGTATTTTTCTTTTACAAAATTACTCTTTATGAAAACTAGTTTTTTTTTTCTTCATATATTTATGTCGTCACATATTATAAAAAATATTTTTTAAAATAATTTTGTATAATAGTAAAAACTAGTTTCCGAAATGGATTATATAAATTATTTTCTCTAAAATCCAAAAAAGAAAAGGAAATGAATGCAAAGGTGAAAGAGAAAAACGATATATTAGAAATATAACAAAAAAACAAAAGAAAGTGGGAGCTCCAAGAATGTAAATGTTGTTCTTGATAGTTTATAGTCCTTATTGGAGCTTTTCTGGTGAGACATTGGAGTCTATCTAGATGCTGGACTGATGTGTAATGGGCCAAATTATTGGGTCTCAACGTGGGTTATTACTTCATGCACCTTGTTTTTGCTTCCTTCGCCTCCTAAATTTTGAAACCCCCAACTTACCCTTCTCTCCATTTCATCTTGTTACTTCTTCAGCCACAACCATAACTTCGACGACCACGACAAAAGCACCAAAATCAACTCGCGCAACAAACCATATCCTCCACACCTGCAATTCTGCAAACCCTCACCAAAGCACATATCTACAAAAAAAACTATTGTGTGCAATCAAACAACACTGCACTCACTACAATCCTGACATTGCACCGCCACTACTCACCGCACCATTGACGCACCAACACGTCGTCATAGATCGATGCACCAAACCACCACCCAACACTCGTCTGGAATAACTATTTTGAAAGTATACAGTCAATCTGAAAAGCTATTCTTGAATAGCTATTCTTATTTTTTGAAATAGTTTTCGTGATTCACAAAATCTTCACTTGGCTATTTGTGTTTGATTTAGTTTTAAAAAATTATTAAGAAAATAAAACTATAAGATTTCTAAATATTTGAGAAACTACTGTAATATTTTATTTTAAATAATAAATTATAACTATCTTTTAAAATTTATATATTTAAATGAATTTTGCATATTCAAACAAATATCTATAATATGATTATTATACGTAATAAAAAAAATATTTCTTTTTCTTCCCTCTTCCTAAGCGATAACATAAGTCGTAACACTATGTTTTTTGTTTTTTGTTGAATGACTATGGTGGAGTTTGACCAATTTATACGTTAATGATATTTTGATATATTCTTTGTAAATCTTTTTTTACTGGATATTCTTTAGAAATCTATATCATACTTGATCTCCAATCATATGAATAAAGTAACTATAAATTGTGAGTTCAATTATTATTAATATCGGTACATGAACATTTCATTAATTCATTTATTGTGAAGCTTTAAAAGTTATCAATTAATTTTGAAAGGTTTAAGATTTGAAAATTAAATTTAGAATACAATTTTGTGTTATATTTTTTTACTAATGTCTTATAATTTCTAAAATTTCCACTTAACAATTAAGTATTCATTATTTGTTTTCTTAATGAATAACAACTCATATAATATGATATTATATTTATATTATTTTTTTTGAAAAAAAATATATCATAAAGCATACTTTAATAATATAATACTATATATGTATATTGATATTATTTGTTTGAAAATATATATTATAAGATATGTATGTGTGCGTCCTTGTGATTGTCATTAACCCAAAATAATGTATTTGGAAAAAATTAGATATGAGTTTTCTTATTAAATAAATCATTGTTTCACATGTGAACTTAACAAGATCTTATAACATTATACCAAGCCTATAAGTTTGCTAATTCCTAGTTTAGGTCTTATAAAACTTGACCCAATATACTTTCATATCTACAACTACAAGTAGTGTTTGTAAACAGCTCACAAGAATTACACTTGAATGAGATTGCACACTTGACGATAACTAAAATGAATTAATTGATACTATGTACAGATAAGATGTATTTATTTTTTAGTAGTTCATCACTTAAAGAACTCTATAGTTAAGTGTGGTTGGTTTGGAGTAACTATAAGATAAGTAATATTTGGAAAAATTTCTTAGGAAGTATGTGAGTGAGGACAAAATATGTTGAAATTTTTTGTCTTAGTTTATGGGAATAGTCGTTGATATAGAGGAATAGGTTTGTAACTTTTATTGATAAATATGATATTAGTTTACAGTGATATATATACAAGTGAACAACCCTAATATGTAGTGAATCAAGCTACCAATCTCCTAATAATTGTCAACAAATCAGAATTGGAAATAACAGATTTACACGGCTAAATAATTAAAGGAATTGAAAACTAATTATTATTATTGATATCCTCCCGCAAGTTGTATAATCTGGATGAGAGATGCAACTTGGACAGTAGCGATTCGAACCGAGGGCGAAGCAGAGGCTTTGTTAGAATATCAGCAAGTTGATCATCGGTAGACACAAAAGACACTCGAAACTTGCCATGTTGAACATGTTCTCGGACAAAGTGGTAGGCTAAGGCTATATGTTTCATCCGAGAGTGGAAGACAGGATTAGCACTGAGATTTGTGGCACCAAGATTGTCACAGTATATGACTGGATTGGCAGTGGGCATGTGACCAAGTTCTGTGAACAATGAAAGAACCCATAATAGTTCACTAGCCGTGTCAGCCAAGGCTTTGTATTCTGCTTCAGTTGATGATCGAGCAACAGAACGTTGTTTGCGGGAGCTCCAGGAGATGAGAGTGTTACCGAGATAAAACAAGTAACCAGTGGTTGAAACATAATCATCCTTGTCACCAGCCCAATCAGCATCCGAGTAGGCATGAAAGGTCAAAGGAGCAGTCGCTGAGATGAAAAGTCCTTTGTCACAAGAGCCCGCCAAATATCGGAGCACTCGTTTGAGTGCAGACCAATGCGCCGTTCTTGGATTTTGCATGAACTGTGCGAGTTTGTTAGTGCTGAAGGCGATGTCTGGACGTGTAAGACTCAAGTATTGAAGGCTTCCAACCAGTGTGCGGTACTCATTTGGAGAGGGTAGGAGATCACCAGAATCCTTAAGTAATTGAACACTCGCTGACAAAGGAGTGGATGCTGGTTTTGTATTTGTCATGCCTGATTTATGTAGCAGATCAATGATATATTTCCTTTGTGAAAGAAACATTCCTGCAGCGGAAGGAATTACTTCGACACCCAAGAAATAACTGAGACATCCAAGATCTTTTAACGAAAACCGAGCAGCAAGTGTGGCAATGAGTTTGGACAGTTCTGCAGATGAATTTCCAGTCATAATTATATCATCAACATATACTAATAAGTAAAGTGTAACCTCTGGTTTTTGGTAGATGAAAATAGATGCATCTGCAGTGGAATTGACAAAACCAAGGGAGAGCAGAAATACGCGAAGCTCCGTATACCGGGCGCGGGATGCTTGCTTCAGCCCATAGAGTGCCTTTTTGAGGCGACAAACATGATCAGGAAAGTTTTTGTTGACAAAACCAGGTGGTTGTATCATGAAGACTTCCTCTTTAAGTGTCCCTTGAAGAAATGCATTGTTGACATCAAGCTGACGTATGGGCCACCCTTGACGAACTGCAAGAGTTAGGACAATGCGAATGGTCACCGGTTTAACAACGGGGCTAAAAGTTTCTGTATAGTCCCAACCAGAGCGTTGGTGAAACCCTTTGGCGACTAACCGAGCCTTGTAACGATCAATTGATCCGTCTGGATTTCGTTTGATTCGAAATACCCATTTACAGCCAACCAAATTTTGATCAGAGGACCGACTGACAAGATCCCAAGTGTTGTTGTGGTGTAAGGCATCAAATTCGGCTTGCATGGCTGAGCGCCAATCAGGGTCGCGAAGGGCCTGGGTGATGGTGTTGGGTTCAATGGGAGAGGAGGCTTGGACATGGAGATTAAGCTTTTGGAGGGGTTTGATAATGTTGTTTTTAGGGTGGTGGAGGACTGGGCCATATATGGGGAGTTGGTGATGGATGGGGAGGAAGGGGCAGGAGTTTGTCTTTGGGCAGCACCAATTGAAAGTTCCTGAATCAGAAGCCGTTCATGGAGGTCATCAAAATTGATTGGGGTGTCCCTTGCATTCACGGCATCAATGATTGCTCTATAGCCGTCGTCGAGACCGTGTAAGACATAATCAGTCATGTCTTCAACAGAAACAGGAGAGCCAAGTGATGCAAGGAGATCTGCAGTTTGCTTTAGGTGATGCATATAGGTAGTGATGGATTGGGTACCTTTGGAAGCCGTACGGAGACGTTCCTTTAACTGCTTGAGATGGCTGCGACAAGCACCCACCATTTGTGGTTCACGCACCAAGTCCAATAAGTGTTGGGCGTGAAGGGGGTGTATTGGGAAAATACCCAAGTCCCACATCGGCTGCCTCAATCCTTGGAGTGCAACTTATATACCTGTTGGACAACTTCACTTAATGCCAATTGGTTTTAAGATGAAATCTAACAATTGATCCTAAAAATAATCGAAACAGATTGTCGAGGTTTCGAAAAGGACTGCATATGAAAAATTTTGACTGGTGGAGGGTTCTCCTCAACGAGGAATTGAGTGAAGTGACACCACATTAATTGTCATAGTGTTTGAGTCGCTGAGAAGTCAATAATCAATAATGTTTCAAATGGTATCGGAACAAACCTTTCTCTTAGTACGATGTGATTCGATGACGAAACAGGCGAAAACTAGTTATCATGTAACATCCTAGACGAATCACATCTGAATGAGAGAGATTTAAGGTTGTGTAAGTATAAGACTATTATTATATGATAAGATTTATCTTCCTCATAATAGCACTTACTATTATTATATTTTATTAAACATTTAATATAACAATCTATTCCTTTTGTGTAATTAATTAAAGAGGGAAATCTAACAATTACAAAATCAGCTTCACAAAACTAATTTCCTAACTATCATTTTTTGTTTAATAGCATTGAGAAATTATAATTTTCCAAACTAGTTTTGTGAATGAGTTTTCGTCTTTTTTACATATTGATTTCTCAACGTTATAAAATAGAAAATATTGCAAATTTGGTATAATTGAAAATATAAAAAGATATACATTTTTCTTTAAAACAAAAGTCGTTCTTTGTTGTCTTCTGTTTTATTATACTACGACGAAACACATAAACACCCAAGCCCTTTTCCAAAGCAAGTGATTTATGTGACACGATTTTCAAAAGAAGTTAACTTTTGAAGTATACTCACTAAATAATAAACAGTGATAACAAAACTACCTTATTATATAGGAAAATAATGATAACAAAAATATAACTATCCACTTTACATCAAACAATTTGGATTTGCAATTATAAATCATTAGTTGCTTCTAGCCTTATAACCCTCCTTACAAGTTTGATCAACCAACCAATTAATTGATCACCAACCAAATGGGAGTTGAAAGTTGAAACCACACCCAAATAACAAAACTGCAAAAGATTGGTGGAGTGTGTACTTTAATGTGGTTTTGTATTGTGATATTGTTTCTCGATAAATGCGAAAAAAAGAGAAGGGAAAACCACCATAAAAATGCGTGAATGAATTTATATCATCTTTATTGTTTGGATAACAGTGATGGGTTTTTTTTTTTTGTTGTTGTTGTATGTGGAAATTTGTAAAACAAGGAGATATATTTTGGGGAAGAAATTTATGGATATTTTATTTATTTTTATTATAAGTTTTTATGGACAAACTTATCAATCCTTCTATATCATTTTTATTATAAATTTTTTATAAAAACCTTATAAATCCATACACATAATATTTTTACGAAAAACTTGCAAACTCTTTCCTCATCATAAGTTTTTTAGGAAAACTTGTAAAACCTTTCTTTCTTTATAGGCTAAAAATTATAATTTTAATTTCTATAATTTTTCAAATCCACAAATTGATTTTTAATTATAACATTTGTCTTCTAATTTTATAATTTGATGATTTTGGTTCATCTTCTCTTAAATTAACGATTGTGATAAGTAAAATTAATAAGGTAAAATTATAAGTTTTTGACCAAAGTTAATTATAAATTAATTAAAAATTATTAAAAAAACTTAATTATATAAAAAATAATAATTGAGAAAATATACTATTCTATACGAACTTGAAAAGTTTCCACTTTTACGTGAAAAGGATAGCATGTAGTAGTAATTATGCAGTTGATAAATACACGTTGTTGTTGTTTTTTTTCTGTGCAAGTAAATATCTCTACCCAGTCATCATCAATCATCACACCTCCAGTGCTGCCTCACCCTCTTTCCTTCTCCTCCTCCCAAAAAAACAGCAAACAAAGAAAAAAAACAAGAGAGACTCAGTGAGTTTCTCAGAGCAAATTAACCAAAGCAATGAAGAAACTAAAACACTACTATTCCCACCACCACAACTCCTCAGAACAACAAAGAAAATGTATTTTCCCAGTAATAACCATGATCTCTCTTTTCTCTCTCTTCTTCCTCCTCCTCTTCGCTCTCACACTAACACCTCTCTCCGCCACACGCTTCTTCCCATTCCCTATCTCCACCGCCACCACTCCTCCTCCTCCCTACCCCTTCGTCGAGTCCAAGCTTTTTCCTCTCCCAATCCCACCCCCCTCCCCTCTCCCGCCGCGCCTCGCCTACCTCATCTCCGGCTCCTCCGCCGACGCCTCCGCCATCCTCCGCACGCTCTCCGCCCTCTACCACCCCCGCAACCGCTACGTCCTCCACCTCGACCGCGACTCCTCCCCGGAAGACCGCCGCCTTTTAACCCACCAAGTCGACCGCCATCTCACCTTCCAGAAGTTCCGCAACGTCAGGGTCGTCACCAAGGCCAACCTCGTCACCTACCGCGGCCCCACCATGGTCGCCAACACTCTCCACGCCGCCGCTATTGCGCTCACGGAGAGCGATGACTGGGATTGGTTCATTAATCTCAGTGCCTCCGATTACCCCCTCGTTACCCAAGACGGTTCGTCACTTCTCACTACTATTTTTGTAATTTTTTTTTTCTATCAGTACGAATCAAAGACACTGTTAAAGTTTACAATAAATTAAGTTAGACTTTGTATAGTATCTTTGTAATTTGTATTATCCACTTTAAAGTCTTTCTATTTTTGGTAAGGTAGTTTTTTTTTAACTAACGGAATGGTTAAATTTTGATTGGGTAGATCTGCTGCACGCGTTCTCACATTTGCCACGCGATCTCAACTTCATTGATCATACTAGTGACATTGGTTGGAAAGAGTAAGTAAACTGAATTGACTAACTGTTTTTTTTTTCTTATAAAAAAAATACTTAATTGCATTTTTAGTCCCAAGTATTGTGAATGTGTGCCATTTTGATCTTTCAGGTCTTTTGAGTTTTCTTACATTTACAAGAGTAAATAGTCTACTGATGGTTTAAGTTTCATAGGCATTAAACTCCAAATCTCCAATCACTATGAGGTTCATCAAGTATGATTTTATCTCAATTGGATGAAATGTAGACTAAGAGATCTGATTGTGAATGAGAGAAAACTTGAGGGATACCGTAATTAAGCCTAGTTTTAATCTTAATTTGTTATTTATTGGTGAGATGATTTGAGTGGGTTTTAATATTTTGATGCTGTGTGTGTAGTCATCAACGGGCGAGGCCTATAATTATTGATCCGGGGTTGTATATGACCAAGAAGCAAGATGTGTTCTGGATTACGCAGAGGAGAAGTAGGCCAACGGCCTTCAAACTTTTCACAGGTACTCTTGGATTTCTTATTTATTTTAGTTCTCTTTGGATTGTGTATGGATTGCGCTATTCAAATTTGATGAGTTATAGGTTCTAGCCTGCTCAGGAGTCAGGGATTTGAAGAAAGGATTTGGTTTTGAATTATTGCGATTAATTGAGCTATTGAAGCTTAAGAAATTATTTGTGTTTATTTCAGTATGTGTAGAGGGACTGGGGAAGTCTCTTTATACTTGTTGGATGAATTGTAAAAAGCTAACTAACAACTTTAGTTTTAGGATCACTCACATATACCATGAAGACAACGCTTGTGCTGACAAGCTTGCTTCATATGGTGCACAATCTTTTCGGTATACTTAGTGGGATTCTCCACCATCTTTTGTTGATCAGGAGCTCCTTAGGTATTGGGTATAGGCAGAGGCTTCCTTTTTATAGATTTCCTTAGTCTCCTCTTTTGGGTACGGTTTGGCACCCCCCCCCCCCTATAGTATTGTTTTCTCTCAGTTTGCTTATATCAATATATTTCATGGTGGTTTTTTTGGAGCTTTAGGGGTTGGGGTGGCAACATGGTTGGGGATGCCAACCTCTTCTGCTCCTTATCCTCTGCCCTTTCTTTTGCCAAAAAAAAGAAAGTGTAGGGACTAGGGAAGAAGGAAGGAGGACAATGAAGACAGCTATGCTGTGTATAGAATATGTTTTTGTTCTGGTTTTGTTTTGGATCTGGGAAAATATTGAATCCACATATGATTGTCTGGTATGATGTATTATTGCACAGCTCGTGCAAGCTGAGTTTTGCTGGCATCAAAATGTTCATCTTAATGAAGGGAAATGATTTTATTTTTTAAGTAATACAAATAGAAAACCATTTATGTGCCACCTAACAGTTTAAAGCCTTTGGGACAGTTGATATTTTGATATGATATTAGAATCTCTGTGACCAAGTGGTCTAGTTTTCAATGTTGGTTGGTGGACCAGTGTATTGTGCACTCTTCAATCCCGAAGAGATGTTGCATGAGGGGGTATGATAGAAATATCATATCATTCAAGTGCCTTCACCTAACAACTTTTTGCTTTTAGAACACTTAGAGGATACATAAGATTTTGGTTAATTTTGCAATATAATGCTTTACAGGCAATGGAATGGGGGTATTTTCTTGCTTATTTGCAATTATACCACCTAATCTGGCCTTAGCAATTATTTATGTAGAGATCATGTCAGTTATATGACGGAAATAGGGTAACTTAGTGGGGGATCAGCACTGTTATCCTTGCAGTGTTACCTATCTTTTGCATACCTTAACTTATTAAACCAAGATCAACATTTTTCTGTTTCACTTCAATGAGGACAACCCACTCAAGGTCCTTGTTGGGATCAGCTCCCAGAGTGCCAGGTGCACCCTACTAATCAATTTTGACTGTAAGGTTTAGCTAATGATCCAATATTGACTGTAAGCTTTTGCAACTGATCCAACTTTGGTACTTTAAGATTCTTTTTTCGGTATATATTCAATTTTTTTATGAGAACATAATCAAAGCACCAAAATGTTGGGAGTGTGTGATAAGAAAGTCAACTTAGAGGGCTGAGACCTCCAGGAAGAAGTAGAGAGAGTTTGTTCATAAAGGACAGAAAAACTAATAATACCAAACACATAAAGACAGAAAAACCAATACAACTCTTGTAGAATCTGTCAAAAAACTCGTCTACAACTCATACATGGTTTCCTAAATCTTTTCTCTCTTGTTAGGTTCGGCTTGGATGGTTCTTTCAAGATCTTTCATTGATTATTGCATATGGGGATGGGACAATTTACCTCGGACTGTTCTCATGTACTACACAAATTTCATATCTTCCCCTGAAGGGTACTTTCACACTGTTGTTTGTAATGCTCAAGAGTTCAAGAACACAACTGTTAACAGTGATCTTCACTTCATTGCTTGGGACAATCCTCCCAGGCAACACCCCCACTACCTTTCTCTCGATGACATGAAAAGGATGGTTGACAGCAACGCCCCCTTCGCGAGAAAGTTCCATGGAGATGATCCGGTATTGGACAAAATCGACGCAGAGCTATTATCTAGAGGTCCTGGGATGGTTGTTCCTGGTGGCTGGTGCATAGGAAGCAGGCTGAATGGGAGTGATCCTTGTTCTGTAGTTGGTAATACTACTGTCCTCAGGCCTGGCCCAGGTTCAAAGAGGCTAGAAACTTTGATCAAATCATTGTTGTCTGATGAAAATTTTCGACCTAAACAATGTGTATGACAAGAAGCTACTGCCACTTGCTTTAGTTTTCATCTCTAGATTTAGTTAACACGATCAGTGAATTCATGTGCCTTTTTACTAAGAAATGTAAATATTGAGAGTGTAAAACACAAACATGATTTTGATTAAATTGACATGAATTGACAGCAGAGCTAAATCACATTATGCAATTGTGACATGAATGAAACAACTGACTATGTAACAACTAAATAATGTTTGGTGCATGTTTCCTCACTTTGGTGTGAGGTAGTGTAGGTGTGTAGAAAGTGAGCTGAAATCAGACGTTAAAAGTAATGCAAATGTGAAATGCTATGTCTGTGTGCCCCATTTATTTGGTGTCATTTCTCACTTTCTCTCCTTTTCACTTGCTTCGAGCAATGAGCAATCAGTATTGAATGTTCTAGGTGTTACATGCAACTGAGAATGAGTAAGCTGATGTTGAGCTTTTACAGGTCACGTTTAATTGTGGAACAAGGTTAATGTTGTTCGTTTTTTTTAACACCAGGTTAATGTTGATCGTATGTAAAGAGAAATTTGTACGGCCAGTAGGGTATACAAATTTTGTATTGAAAGACAACATAGGAAGACAGAAAGAAGAGAGAAATAATGTGCAATAAAATTATTCACAAAACAATATATAATAAACATAGATAAAGGAAATAAAAATATTGAAAACTTTTGAATTTATTGTAAGAAATGAGGAATACATGTGTTTGATATATACTCAATCACAATCTATATGAAGGAAATGTTTTCAATATTTCATACAAGAGTATTTCTTAATCTATATCATTATTTTCTTATCCAAGCTGCGGTTGCCAAAAAATAAAATAAAATGAAATGAGCTCAACGTGTACGGTTTACAGCAATAATGATAGGGTATTTTGTTCGACTTGTACGGGTTTTTGAAGATCAGCCCATGTTTGTTTCAAGTATTGCTCAAATTCTGATGTTTTATTTTTCCAACATACCATCGTTTTTATTATTTAATTTTTCAAAATTATTTCAGCAAAAAATGATTGAAATAAATTTGTTATAATTTTTAATACAATATTTTTTTAATGTTTTTGTTGTCTCGAGATTAAAATATTGATGAGATACACAAATATATAGAGTAATTTTTTAGATTATAAGATGAGCCCTTTAGAATTGCACCAGTGGAATGAAAAATTGTTTAAAGTATAATGTAAAATAAAAATAAGTTGTTATGGTGAGATCTATATAAAAATTTTAAATTCTAGCTATACCACTAGCTAGTAGAATTGTTCTTACTATTGTCAAACCTGAAACCTATCGAAATCAACATATTTTAATTAGTGTACATATATATATATATATATTGACATACTTAACATTTTAAAATAATAAGAAAAACAATATTTTATAAAGTAGCCATCATTCAATTCTTTCTTTCAATTAATAATTGATGTGGTCCTGTTCTTCGTTTCTATTGAGAGAAAGAGAAAGAAAACGAGGCTATAAACGAACAGCGAAGAAAGTTTATATTTCACCGTTCATTTAAGTATAAAGTTACAGTAAAATTGATAAAAACTATGGGCCCACCCTATTAAGTTTTCACCCAAATTAAACTCGGCGAATTTGTGAAGAAACATGCTAGAAATTGATCGTTTACCAAAAGCTAAATTACAAATTTGATATCTTATTTTTCTCAAAGTTTGAATTTGATCTTCATATAATTTAATTCACGAATTTACTTTTTAATTTTTTAGTTTCATTATTTTAGTCTACAACTCACAATCTCAAAATTGAACATTAACGATTAATTGCTTATCTTAATAGTCACATATTACATTTCGCTGAACGTTGATCGTCACTTGTTACAATTTTATTGAAAGTTGATTTTAATTAGATGTATAAAATTAACATCTAATAAACGTGTAACACATGACCGTTAACATCCAAATAGAAGCGTGACACGTGCTAGTCAATATTGTAATGTCCGATTTTGGGAATGGGTACTGAAATAATGAAATTACAAAAATTTGGAAAAATAAATTTGTGATTTAAACTATAGAAGAACCAAAATTGAATTCTAAGATAAATAGGAGACCAAATTTACAATTTAACTTTTACCAAATTATCCTCTTAGTGTGGGAAAAATACCGAGAGCTCAAATTCGAAAATGTATCCCAACCATATTCGTTGTCTTAATTTATTAATGGTATCCAACTTATTTGAATATCTAAACCACATTCGATTTTGTTCAAGCCACAACTCCAGCTCCAATTCGACTATGCCACCAACCATATTTGATTAAGTTTGTGAGTCTCTCAAATAAATTATAAAGTTCAGGATTAGTTTTTTTTTTTTAAAATGTAAACTTGTTTTACAAAAAAATTATAAAGCACAAAAAAAGTAATGCACGGGTAAGAACGTAATTTCATGAATACTTTATTTATATTTTTATATTTTATTATCTACTACATCATTGTTTTTTCTGTTATTTCATCTCTCTTTTTATCTATTAAATAATTCCATTTTTCACTCTCTTTCATCTGTCTTTTGTTTTTCCTCATACTTTTTTTTATTTCACTCCAACCGAAAACCACCTAAAGAAAAGCAAAATCTATATCCTATAAAATCGTAAGAAAAGGATTATCGAGATGCTTTGTTCAATAGACTGAAAGTTCAATTGATACGTACCTTTGATGAACATCCATAAGTATATAATTAAACCATCCTCGTATCGTAGCCGTCTTAGCCTAGAAACAATTCAGCTTCTCCAATCCTACATATGAAATTAATCTTATATAAAATAAAAACTGTATTAGAAAGAGATTATGACAAAGTGATTGTAGGGCATCGTGTCACATGAAGATGACATTGGTTTCATGCTTTTGCACCATCATGCAACAATGCATCATCTATAGCAATGTCATCCCTCCTGCGACAAGACTTCCTCAACCTCTTTTATATTTTCTCTCTTTCTTTGCCTTATTTACAATCTTCATTGCCAAGAAATGAATACGTATATATAGATGCCAACGTACATAGATAGTTCTCAAACTTTCGTAATTCAAGCCGTACCAATTGCTGATAAAGTTGCCATTAATTTTGGTGGGGTACACGGAGAAATGGTCGAGTCCTGACAAGTCAACTTGAACTTGAAGGGTTCAATTCAAGCAACCTCTCTAGTGTTTAATTTCATACACCATTATGCAAAATTAACAGGCAATTATATACACACATAGTACTACTTACTCGCGTTCAGTTTCTCGAGGTTAAAAATGTGACAAAGCTATATCACTTTAAGATATATGAATTGAATAGTTAAGAAAGAAGAAAAAAATCACGAATTTACTTTTTTTTTATTAATAAAAAATTAACAATTAATATTTGTTGATAAAAAAATGTTACAGTTATGTTGAGTAATTTTTTTACTCTATTTACATTTGAAATTAACATAATGTTTGTTCAATATAAATAATTAAGGATAAACCTATTATAATCATAAAAGACTGCGAGTAATATTTAAGCCAAAGTTAATTTTGAGTGTGGGGCTAAATCGCAATTCGTTAGTTGATTCCTCAAAATCACAACTAATGGAAGTAGACTTTTTGTCTCGTTACTCGATCGGTGCAATTGAAAAATTCAAATACAAGATATTAACCTTTTGGCGTTATATGATGATGGCTAAGTCATTGATTAGTAATAAAATTTTCGGCGTGCTTATACCTTCATCGTAGAAAAGTATGCAAAGTGTAATAAGGTGAAACGACATTATTAGGTCAACCAAAAGTTACATATATATGACGTGCGTATAAAAGCATGGAGACTGTCAACTCTGGAATTGGATTCCCTACCGTTAATGCATGAGGTGCAGCTCTAAATTTAATGTGATGACTTTTCAAAAGAAAATTTCATACTTTAACTTAATATATAAAACCAAACATTTTTTTTTCAAAGGTTAAGATTTGTGCGACTGCAGGTTTCAATTCCTCAACTCTAGATTTGTGTTGTTGGCCATTAAAGACATATGTGCCAAAAAAATAGAAAATTAGAAAAGTAGTTCTAAACTTATATACAGACAATTTGTGACAGTGACCACTCATGTAAAAGTCTTCTACTTAATAACACTTTGTTTGATACAACTGAAATAGTCAGAAAATAAATGTGGACCGGAGGAAGAAACTCAATAGAATAGAAGTTAGGGTGCATGTGTTGGGTTATGAAGAAGAAAAAAGAGACAATGAAATTGAATAGAAAAAAAAGAAAAAAAAGAAAAAAAATGAGATTATCAAGTTGAAGAAAAATAAAATAGAATATAAAATAATATTTAAATTGAAATTGTTTGATGATATAAAGAGGAAGGGGTATAATATTTTTTGAATTCCCTGGGTTACACTTTATTTATATTGCTATGTTAATATAGTGTAACCTGGGAGTGGTGTTGGTATTTTCAATTTTATTGAACAATACTTGTACATAGATTGGAGTATCTTTGTGTCCTATACATATAAATATATATCATTACTTTTGCTGATTAAAAAAAATAAAGTTGTTTGTAGATAAGAAAAGAAGGTTGATAAATTAATATTAAATAAAAAATATATTATTATTTAAATTGGAATCAATACGAATTTAATTAAAATATTATAATATAAAGACATTTTTATATTATTCAATAATAGATTGCCATATATTTTATTTGATTCAGCAGAATTGCCATACACGAATGGGATTTAGAGTTCAAGTAAACCTCGATCTAGAGCTAGAAGTATAACAAGCTAAATGTGATATATGCAATATGAATGATAGTTTTAGTTTATATGTTTGAGTAACATAAGTGATTTTAATTTTTGTTATAATTAATTTTAATTTTAATATTTTACGTAAAAATAAGTTTGTATTAAAATGAAATATAATTAACTAGGAGTTAAATATGTTTTTTAATTTATTTTAAATAGGGTAAGGTTCACTTTTAATTTTTTTTTAAAAAATTGAAAATCTGGGGAGGCCACGGTGGAACAATATTTTTGAAATTCAAAACAATTAAGTAATAGCTTGATGAGATTTCAAGCTCCAATCATTTATACATTTTTGAAAATTACACAATTAATTGATTCCATACAAATTAACAACAAACCCAATTACAGTAAGAGCTATCATGCATTGGCATTGAGGGCCAAGTTAGTGATAACACACTATTCATTAGGCTAATTTGTTAATCTTCATGAATGTGTTCGAGCATCCAAGGTCAGAATGGTGCTGAGGTTCATTGGCTTCATATACTTTGTAGAGCCAGACATAATTTGTTCTACAACAAGTTTGTTTGCCTTTTCAGTTGGATGGAATGGATCCCAAAATGCATGCAAGTCTCGGTTGGGGCATAGGTTGGAGACTGGCAAGCATAGCCCCATACCATTGTAGGGTCCTTGTCCACAACAAGCTACTTTTGACGTGTTAAATCCTATACCAATATGACAACATAAAATGTTAGGATTTAAAGTGATAATTGTCCAAGTTTAATAAGCAGTTGTATAAGAAATATCTCTAGATAATGTGGACCTATACCATTCGATCCCATTTCTATCACAATGAACACCACACATATTTAAGCATGTCAAGAGTGTATACAATTAAGGCCACTAAACAAATGACAAATTATTCCATTTCTTCTTTATTATTTCATTAAAATTATCATGCTACATTTTATATTTTATATAGATCAAGAAAAATTAATCAATAAATGAAAAAAATAAAATCTTTACAAAATAAATCTTATTATTATTAATTTATTTTTTTTATTTTTTGGATCATATCATTAATATTATATGAGATATAAAAAAAAATTAGTGTTATATTAAAAAATTAAAATGATAATGATAAAATTTTTCTTACACAACATTTATTATCATGAGATGGAAGGAGTATATAGTACCATAAGCATTGGGATTGGTGATGAAATCATTGTGCATTAGTGCTGTATTTGCAGCAATGAAAACGTCGCTGCCAATTTTCTTGTTAAGTTCAAGTAGCATTTGCTCTAATTGAGGGTTGTACAATGATGCAGCACGTTGTAGATCAGCAGAACATTCTCCATTTTTGCCTCGCATGGCCAATTCTGCAGGGGCACAACCCAATGGCCCTGACCCTGTCACAAGAACTCGCCGAGCTCCCAGATTATATAGCCTCTGCATTGCATTATTAATATTACAATAATAATAATAACAAAATCTTATCTTATCAGGCCAGTTTTGTTACATGGATCATTCGATATCATTTCACAAAATTGAAAACAAAAATTTTCATTATTATTGTTATTATCATAATTGAAATAAGGTAAGAAGCCAAAATACATTTGTTTTGAATGTGTTTTTTGTGTCACCAAAGTATCTAGGTCATGTTTAGATAAACTTTTTTTTAAGTAAATAAGAAAGTAAAATGAATTAAATTTTTTCTATAAGTTAAAATTAATTTATGCACTTTAGTTTTTAAAAAACTTATTAAATGATTGACTTCTAAAGTTAAATGTATATGTTTAATGGTTTTATTATAGTTTACGAGAGAAATTACGAGAAAAATTCAATATATTTATATATCTTCTTATTTTCTTGTTGTATAAATATTTACATAGAAGTTTTTTGAAAGAGAACTTAATTTAATTTTATATACCTGCAAGTGCTTGCTATATCGATTGATGAGAAACTTGACATAGTCTGGGAGTGAGTATTGACGAGACCTTGCAGTAGAGTCCACTAGGAAGTAGTTGTTTACAAAATCATTGCCACCAACAGTGATAAGGATCAACGCTTGATTCACGAGTCGTTTAGTTCGTGAGACACCAATTAGAGCACTCAGTCGTTGTTGGTACTCTTTAAAATAATCTATTTGTTTGTGCATTTTAATTATGTTCATCTGCAAAAGTTGCATTAATAAGCATAATTGCCAGCTACAAATGTTTGCATGTTAATTTCGAATTGAGAAGTTCAATTTGTACACGACTTTTTTTATAACTTTTTTCCAAATTAAGAGAGACAAAAGAAAAGAGAAAAAAAATACGTAATAAGTTAATTAAGCAATCTAATTAAGAAATATGGAGAAAAGAACAAGTTGTAAACAGGTATCCTAAAAGATACTACTAAGTGTTGCCGTAATCAGTTAGCATTCATTACTCAAAATATTATATGATTACCTAGCCGTGATTAGTTAGGATATTATATCTCAAATTAGTCATATATTAATCGGATATTTTTCTGTTATTATTTTTCACATATTTGGCTCATACTTGTATTTCAAATTTATATATATCCTTACACCTCAATCAATAATATTGACTACTCCAATTATCTTTATTTTCTATACTAAGAACAATATGTTACTGTTTGACCATAAATAAATGTTCAGGTCCATTAAGTATGATATGGAATCTACCCCTTGCCTTAGATTCAAATTCCCGTGGTTTAGTGCTTCCATGTTTTCCGGGCTTTAATACAATTTATTATCAGTTTGGCTTTATTCGGGAATCACAATGGTATAACTTTATAATTAATTGGAATTCTACTAGTAGCCTAGTGGGGAAGAGTTTAGGAAAGTACAAACCTCGTTGTTACCATTTTACCAAAGAAACTATATAATTGATTGTCAAACTAATTACAAATTTACTAACAAAATTTGATATAATTATAGTAGATGACTGAGTTTGATAAAAGTTGAATTCTGAGTTATGAAATAATTTTTATTGGAAAACATAAATCTATTAATCTCTTAATTATGAGTCATACAAAAGATTAAACACATAATTTGATTTTTATAAGTGGTAACTTGCTTTGGTCTTTATTTAGTGTTCTTAGAATATTAATTAAAAAATTAAAAAAGTATTTATTATGGAAATCATATTTATAAAGGAGTATAAAAAGGTCATAAATAATATGATTTTATGTATTTAAATAATTTTTATTTTTATTTTTTAATCAATATTTTAAGAACAGAGATTAAAATTTGTGATACAATTTAATTCCCACTTCATCAAATGTCTGACAAATTAGGCCTTCCCTAGCCTGTTAAAGTTAACCAAATTTAGAAACTAAATATTTGTTATGAAATTGACAAATTTTAATTTGGAGACTAATTAATAATTATTATGAAGTTAAGAATTTTGAAAACTAAACTATATATCCGGACACATTTAAGGACGAAATGAATACAACATTTTGAAGATATTTACTCTACAACTTCATAATAAAGGCACTCACCACACTCATGCATTGATCTATTCATGCTCATTCTTGATTAACTCTTAATATCATTAATCCTTTTTCTTACTGCTAACTTGTATTGTAAGGTTCTTTTTGCAAAAGTATTTACCCCTTTGCACAAGCAACAAGCATCTGCATCCAACATTCGAAGTCTAAAACCTATTGCCCTTCAACAGATACCACTCAGTCTAGGTGCAAATCCTGGCTTTTTACACGAAGGAAAATGGGGATGAAATATTGCAGAGTTATATTATTCATACAATAGTTTTCTATAACATTATTTTTTTTCCTATTTCTTAATTTCTATCACATCAATCATTTCATCTCACTTTTTTCTCTCTTTAATTTCCATCTCTCTCTTTGTTGTATAAAAATATTATACAAATACAATGTCTGTTGTTGAAATTGAAACTTGTGTCGTTGCTTTTGTTGTATATTTCTAAGAGCCAACACACGGTAAATATTGATGTTTTTAGCAATTAGTAGAATATTTTGTCAGGAGAGAATCTTTATTAACAAGAATTAATCACATGAACATATAATTATTAGAACGTACAAAAAGTTAAAATCCGGAAAAACCTATGACTATTTATGGTAAAGCGTGCTCAAGGTTTTGAATATATGCATTGTGCGATATTACGTAAAAACACAGTCTCAGATATTATTTTTTCAACACATTATTTTCTATTAGGTAAAATTCAAGTGTACCTATTCCACTAAATATACATGTGGGTCTCATTTACTATTTGGTGAATCCCATTCCTAATTAAACTAGTAGGACCTATATAAATTTCAACAAAAAGAAGATATTATATTAAAAAATGCGTTGCATGTTAATGCTCTTTGTACTTATACATGTAAGAAAGAAAGAAGCTAGCTGGAATTTCATGTCATTAATGAATAATGAATTAAGTACTTACAAACTGATCTCCTGTATCGTTAAGGATTCCAACGCCAGCTGAAGCAAAATTGGCACCAACTAAGAGATTTTCTCTCGTTAAGTCCGGGCTCAAGTAAGGCATTGTAGACTCAGCACCTAGTTGCTGACCTGAAACATTGACCCTCCTCGTTACAGATACATCAATTTTAATGTTGATGATGCTAAAATTAATGACCATATGATAAATAAGTATTTGGACATGTATAATGCAACCTTTTTTCACATATGGAAACTTAACTGATAAAATCCGGAATGTTGAAGCCGTTAGAGAAGCGTCCAGTTGCTCTATGAGTTGGATAGTCAATTCCATAAGGAGGGGCATTAGCACGAGCAATGGTTTGCAAATAGTTGTTGTTTCCATTGTCAACAAGCGAATCTCCAAACACAAAGAATGCTCTTGGCCTGGCTTCACTTCTAGGGACAATAACACCAAGTAGTAATATAACTAAACCTAGAAGTACCATAGGAACAACACTTGACGAGGGTGCCATTGAAATGAACCTTTGAGATAATTGTCTTGGTTTTGGAAGGGTTTGTTTAAGATATGGGATGAAGAGCTTTACTTACCTGGGATACATATACAAGTCTTGAATACGTACCTTTCCCACCAATGTTATAAATAGCATGAATAATTGAATATTGCATGAGCTTAGGGCTTTCCGATTTTGGGTGCTCTTTTATTGAAGGTTTTAAGTTCTAGCTCTAGAAATTGTGGCAACGTTACGAGCTTAATTGAGATGGGTCGCATTGAGAGTCAAGAACACGAGTTTCCACTTTCTAGGTAGATGCATGCTTTGACTTTGTGTTAGACTTAATTTGGGATGAGATGAATATATGATGTTGTAGTCTTAGTGTAAAGTAGAATTTTATATTGGATAATAATAAAAAAATTAAACATTATATAAGATAAAATTTATAAATCTAAATTTTAAAGTTTTGGATTAAAATATAATATTAAAGTTTACTTTATATATATATATATATATATATATATATATATATATATATATATATATATATATATATATGTCTGTGTGTGGGGTTGCTTGGTGGCCTATATTGG